>NC_083414.1:85582302-85881385 GCF_020745735.1 Hemiscyllium ocellatum | reverse complement strand
AGAGAAGTGGGGGAGGGTGAGAGAGGGGATAGGAGGGCTGGGAGGGCGAGAGAGGGAAGGGTAGGGACGGGAGGGTGAGAGAGGGAAGGGGAGGGCGATTGAGGGGAGGGAAGGTGAGTGCGAGAGAGGGGAGGGGGGGGGAGTGCCGGGAGGGCGAGAGAGGGGAGGGGCGGGCGAAGGAGGGGAGGGGATGCCCACGAGGGCGAGAGAGAGGAGGGGTGGGCCAGGGGTGAGGGAGGGGAGGGCCAGGAGGGCGAGAGATGGGAGAGGAGGGGAGGGGAAGAGAGGAGAAGGGAGGGCGAGGGAGTGGAGGGCGAGTGAGGGGAGGGCAGGGAGGGCGAGAGAGGGGAGGGCTGGGAGGGCGAGAGAGGGGAGGGCTGGGAGGGCGAGAGAGGGGAGGTGAGGGCCGGGTGGGTGAGAGAGGGGAGGGGAGTGCCGGGAGGGCAAGAGAGGGGAGCGGAGCGAGTGCCGGGCGGGCAAGAGAGGGCGGAGTGTGCGAAAAATGAGATCTGCAGATGCTGGAGATCAGAGCTGAAAATGTGTTGCTGGTTAAAGCACAGCAGGTCAGGCAGCATCCAAGGAATAGGAAATTCGACGTTTCGGGCATAAGCCCTTCACCAGGAATGCAAAATGCACAGGATCATGGGTGAATCATGCGGATCATTAGCTGTCCCGAGTTGAGGGGGTTGGCTTAACAGAGACGGAGTAGATTGTGATTATATTCATTGGAATTCAGAAGAATGGAAACATATAAAATAATGAATGAAATGGATAAAATAGAAGTAGAGAGGATGTTTCCACTAGCAGGTAAATCTAGGACAAGTGGGCATCAACTCAAGATTAGAGGCAGCAAATTTAGGACTGAATTGAGAAGGAACTTCTGAACCTCAATGGAATTCATTGCCCAGGGAAGTTGTTGATGCTAGTTCAGTAAACGTTTTTAAAGTTAAGGTTGCATTTTCTTTAAAAAAGAAATACGGTGAGAACTTGGGTAAATGGTTCTGCGTCCACGAAGTGATCAGCCATGATCTTATTGAATGGCAGAGCAAGCTCAAAGGGCAGGATGGCCTTAGCCTGTTCCTAGTTCTTATGTTATACATTCCTCCCTCACTCGTGACTTGGAGGTGCTGGTGTTGGATTAGGATGGACAAAATTAAAATTCCCAGAACACCAGGTTATAGTCCAACAGGTTTATTTGGAAGCACTAGCGCTGCTGCTGCTTCATCAGGTGGTTGTGTGGTTTTAACTTTGTCCCTCACTCTTGTATCTTAACAATAACAAAAGCCACGAAGCAGTGCGCATGCTCCAGCCAACAATGGTCCCAGGATGATTGATGTCAGCAGCGGACCAATGGAAGGACAGGGGCGGGGCTGGAGGACCTGGTCCTCCGACCAATCGGAGTGAATGATAGGCGGGACTTGCCTATACCACGTGATCATCCTCGCGGACAGCGCGGCTGTGCCGGCGTCGAGCTGACGGTAAGGAAAGAAATAAACAGCAGGAAGCGGGAGGGAAACGGTGTTGGTCTGGGCTGAGAGGTTTTACAAACATTTCGTGTACATCAGAAAATACAGATTTGCAACTTACAGTCTCGTCTTTGCAGTAAACGGGAAAATACCTCATCTCGCGATTGACTCGAGTAAGCGCCGCCATTTTTATTCGGGGCAACGATTCACTGGACCCGTGCGGCCGCCATCTTTGTAGGGGGCAAAGTTCAGAGGGGAGTATGTGCAGCTCTCCCTGATAGAGAGTCATAGGGCAGGATTTACACAGAGCACAATCAGAGATTGATAGATTCTTGTTGTCTCGAAGAATTAAGGGCTACGGGGAGAATGCGGGTAAGTGGAGTTGAAATGCCCATCAGCCATGATTGAATGGCGGAGTGGACTCGATGGGCCGAATGGCCTTACTTCCATTCCTATGTCTTATGGTCTTATTCACACCCAGAGCAATGGATTTTTTTTCTCTCTGGATTTGTTTCGTCATTCATTTATATGATTTGGATGTGAATAGAGGTGGTACAGTTAGTAGGTTTGCAGGTGACACCAAAATTGGTGGTATTATTGTCAGTGATAAAGGTTGTCTCAGAATGCAATGGAATATTGATCAGATGGGCCAATGGTCTGGGGAGTGGCAGATAGGGTTTAATTTAGATAAATATGAGGTGCTGCATTTTAGAAAAGCAAATCAGCGTAGGACGCACACACTGAATTGTAAGGTCTTGCTGAACAAAGAGACCTTGGAATGCTGGTTCACACTTCCTTGAAAGTAGAGTCACAGGATAGTAAAGAAGGCATTTTGTATGTTTCCCTTTATTAGTCAGAGCTGGACAGGACATTGGTTAGGCCACGATTGGAATATTGTGTGTAATTCTGGTCTCCCTCTTATCAGAAGGAGGCACTGAAACTTGAAAGGTTTGAGAATTGATTTTCAAGGATGTTGCCAGGGTTGGAGGATTTGAGTTGCATGGAGAGGCACAATAGACTGGGGCCATTTTCCCTGGAGTGTCATTAGCTGAGGTGTGATGTTGAAGAGGTTTATATAATCGTGAGGGACATGGATAGCGTAAATAGACAAGGTGTTTACCCTGGGGTGGTGGAGCCCAGAACTAGAGGATATAGGTTTACGGTGTGAGGGGAAATATCAACAAATTCAACTAAAGGGCAACAAAAATTGTAACATTTCAAAGGCATTTGAAGAGGAAAGGTTCAGACGGATTAGATTAGATTACTTACAGTGTGGAAACAGGCCCTTCGGCCCAACAAGTCCACACTGACCCGCCGAAGTACAACCCACCCATTCCCCTCTATTTACCCCTTTACCTCACACTATGGGCAATTTAGCACGGCCAATTCACCTGACCTGCACATCTTTGGACCGTGGGAGGAAACCGGAGCACCCGGAGGAAACCCATGCAGACACGGGGAGAACGTGCAAACTCCACACAGTCAGTCGCCTGAGTCGGGAAATGAACCCGGATCTCTGACGCTGTGAGGCAGCAGTGCTAGCCACTGTACCACCGTGCCGCCCAAGTGCTGGCAAATGGGAATAGATTAGGTTAGAATTAGTTGGCATAGACGGGTTGGACTGAAGAGTCTGTTTCGGTGCTAGACATCTGACTGTGGGATCATACAAGTGAACGCTGCTCTGATTCGCCTCTGAGCTCCTTGATGTCCACTTGTTCATTATCTAGCTTCCTCAGTCTCTCAGTGTATTTTTGCTCTGTTTAGTATCTTACTATTACGTTCACAGATCTTTCTGTAAATAAGTTGTCCGCTGCTAACCGGCTCCTGGCCATATAACAGAGGAGGTAGTACTGGATGTCTTAAATCGTAGCAAGGTGATAAATCCCAGAAAGCTAGGAAAATGAAGGCAGTGCCCCTCCCTGAGATATTTATATTGTCATTGGTGACAGGTGAGGTGCTGGAAGACATGTGCCATTATTTAAAAAGTTGGTAAGGAAAGGCCAGGGAACAAGAGAACAGTGAGCCTGAAGTCAGTGGCAGGCAAATTGTTGGAAGGGATTCTGAGGGACAGGATTAATGTGTTGGGAAAGACGAGGAATGATTAGGGATAGTTAACATGGCTTTGTGTGGGGGAAATTCTCTCTCTCTCTAACTTGATTGAGTTTTTTTGTAGACGTGACAAAGATGATTGATGAAGGCAGATTGTGGCCATTGTCTGTATGGACACTGAATGATATTCCACAAAGCAGACTGGTTAGCAGGGTAAGATAACATGAAATGTTGGGAGAACTAGCCATTTGGATACAAAACTGGCTTTAAGGTAGGAGGCAGAGGGTGGTGAAAGAGGGTTGTTTTGTGGACTGGAGGCCTGTGAGCAGCAGTGTGCTGCAGGAATGGATATTGAGTTTACAGAAGACACCAAAATTGGATGTGTAGTGGACAATGAGGAAGGTTAGTTTAGAATGCAACAGGATCTTGACCAGATGGGCCATTGGGGCGAGGAATGGCAGACTGGGTTCAATTTAGACAAATGTAAGCTGTTGGATTTTGGAAAGGCAAATCAGGGCAGGACTTATACACTTAATGGTAAAGTCCTTGGGAATGTTGCTGAACATAGAGATCATGGAGTGCAGGTTCATTGTTCCTTGAAAGTAGAGTTGCAGACTAGTGAAGGTAGTGTTTGGTATGCTTACATTTATAGGTCAATGCATTGAGTGCAGAAGCTGGGATGTCAAATTGTGACTGGACAGGGCTTTAGTTCAGCCATTTTGGGAATTCTGCTTTAAGTTAGAAATTTCCTGTTCTGGAAAGGATGTTGTGAATCTTGAAAGAGTTCAGACAAGATTTACAAAGACTTTGTTAGGGTTGGAGCTACAGAGTGAGGCCGAATAGGCTGGGGTTAATTTCCCTGGAGAGTCAGAGACTGAGAGGTGACTTCATGGAGATTTATAAAATCATGAGGGGCATGGATAAGGTGAACAGCCAGGGTCTTTCCCCCAGGTTAGGTGGGTTCAAAACAAGATCACATGGGCTTAAGTTGAGAGGGCAAAGATATAAAAGGGATCTAAGGGGCCAAGTTTTCAAGCTGTGTGTGTGGAATGAGCTGCCAGATGAAGTAGTGAAGGCTGATACAATTACAACATTTGACAGGCATCCAATTGGGTACATGAACAGGAAGTTTTGAATGATACGGACCAATAGCTGGCAAATCGGGCTCTATTTGTTGAGGATTCCTAGTTGGCATGGACAAATTGGACCAAAGGTCTGTTTCTGTGCTGTACATCTCTATGGCAGTAATAAATGAAAATAAGATGTGTTCCTCTTTTGTGGAGAGCTAGCAGAAGCACAGGTAATTGTCCTTGTAGCTGAGAAGGTTAAGCAGTGATTTTGACCAGGTGCAGATTTGTTTCTAGGATATTTAATTTGCAGAGAAAGGGGAATTGTTAACAGTCACAATTTTAGTAACTATTTTCAGGTAATTGGCAAATCATATGTGAATATGTGAACATTATTTTATTCAGTGAGTTCTGAGCATCTGGAACAGTCTGAATGGCAGCTGGACACAGACTCAGCAGTTATTCATAAACAGATTTGGAATTTTACTTTTTAATGGAAGATTTGGGAGGCTATGGACAAATGGGAAGGGAATTGGGACAGATTTGCAGCATCTCCAGAGTGAGAGGATACAGCCCCAATGGGCTGAATAGCCCCAGCCCCTGTGCTGTGTGATACTGCCCCATTCACTGTGAATGTTGAGCTCATCCCAGGGCAGAGAGAAGGAGGATCCCACCACTCACCTCACAATGGGCCCCGGATGATTGATGTCAACGCAGGCCAATAGGGGGCAGAGGGCAGTACTGGAGGACCAGGTCGTACCAGTTTGTCCTCCAACCAATCGGAGTGAATGAGGGCATCCTCAAGGCTGGAACTAAAGAAAGGCACATATCGCAGAGATTTGAGAAACTGGAGGACATGAGATAGGGAGCGTTCTGTGGCTGGTGAGGAATTATATAAATAAGGAAGAGTTGTGAGGCTGGATGAGGTGACAGTGATCGGGAGAGTTGTGGATGGAGGAATTTAGAGTTAGTGAGGATTAGAGTCATAATGTTATACAGCAAGGAAACAGGCCCTGTGGTCCAACCAGTCCATGCCAACCATAATTCCAAACTGAACTAATTGTACCTGCCTCTGCTTGGTCCACATCCATCCAAATATTTCCTATTTATGTACGTATCTGAATGTCTTTTCAATATTGCAATTGTATTCACAGCTGCCACTTCCTCTGGAAGTTCATTCCACACATGTATTTTTTAAAAACCCTAATGCTTTTTCTCTAATCTTTTATTTCTTCTCAAAATGAATTCACACGAGTTTTGAATCCCGCTCGCCCCCGGCCATTCACCCTGTCTACACTCTTTCTAATTTTATAAACCTCTAATAAGGTCACCTCTCAACCTCGTGTATGCCAGTGAAAAAATTCCCAGCCTATCCAGCCTCTCCTTAGAACACAATCCCTGAACAGTGAAGGTAAGCATGCTAAACATCTTCTTAACCATCTACATGTGACACAGACTTCAAAGTTGTGAAGCCCTCGGTCTCTTTGTTCCCATATCACTACTCAAGGCCCTACTTTTATTGAGTGTAAGTCCTGCCCAAGTTTGTTTTGTCAGGATGTTATATTTTGCATTTATTCCAATCCAAAAAATATTTGAGTATAAAGGCAGTAGGAGTATAGTTAAGTGGGAAATCAGGAGGCAAAAAGGGGATGTGAAATAGCTTTGGCGTATAAGGTTAAGGATAATCCAAAGGGCTTTTGTAAATACATGAAGAACAACAGGCTAACTGGGGAGAAAATAGAGACCTGCAAAGATCAGCAAGGCAGCCATTGTGTGGAGCTGCAGGCAATGGGCGAGATAGGAAACCAGTATTTTGCATCAGTGTTTGCTATGAAGAAGGACATGGGAGATATAGAATGTGGGGAAATAAATGGTGACATCTTGAAAAATGTCCATATTACAGAGGAGGAGGTGGTGCTCAACGAGTGGCTATGGAGCTGGTGCAGGGGAAAAGGAAACACATTTTTGGGTCATTGTGATCAACTCTGGAGTAGAGTTGACCTGCATAAGAAGGATGGATTGTACTTGAATGGGCAAGGTGTTAATATCCAGGCAGGGAGATTTGTTACTGATACTCGGGAGGCATTAAACCAGTGAGGGAGTTAGTGTAAACCCAAGGAGATAGTGAGAAAAGATGTATGTCAGAGGCTGGTACAGGTAAGGGCAAGGCACAGAATGAGGTCCGACTGAGCAGTTACACTTCATTTACCTCAATGCAATAGGCCTGAAAGAGAAGGCAGATGTGCTCAGGGTATGGTTTTGAACATGGCACTGGGATGTTACATCAATTACAGAGGCATCACTCAGGGATGGATAGGACTGGCAGCTTAATGTTCCAGGGTATAGATGCTATAGGAAGAATAGAAAGCAGAACAAAAGAGGAGGAGTGGCATTTTTGATTCGGGATAGCATTATGTTTTTGCTTACGGAGGATATTCCTGGGAGTATGCTCGGTGAAGTTATTTAGGTGGAACTGGGAAATAAGAAAGGGATGATCACCTTATTGGGGTATTCTGCGTGGGTTTTGTCTGGGTCCTCTGTGGGAGGAAACCATTCCAAAGATGTGCAGGTTTAGTGGATAATCCAGAATGAATTGCCCACAGTGTTCAGGGACGTGTAGGTTAGGATGGATTACTAGGCTGAATTGCCCATAATGTTCAGGGATGTGTAGGTTGGGTGGCCCTGGGAAATGCAATGTTTCAGGGGGAGGTTAGGAGGCTCTCAGGGTCAGTATCAATGTGATGGGCTGAATGCCCTGCTTCCACACTGTTGGGATTCTCTGATAATTCTACTAGTTTTAAAATAGTTGCAGAACATAATAGACCAGATCTACAAGTTAAGGTGCTGAATTGGACAAAGGCCAATTTTGATGACACAAGGCAAGAACTTTCATCTGGCCCCTAAAGCCTGCTCTGCCATTCAATAAGATCAGGGCTGATCTTTTCATGGCCTCAGCTCCACATTCCTGCTCTCTCATCATAACCCTTAATTCCTTTCCTATTCGTAAATCTACATTTTGCCTTAAAGGCATTCAAGTTGATAACGTCAAATGCTGCACTCGGCAGGGAATTCCACAGATTCACAACCCTTTAGCTGAAGCAGCTCCTCCTGAACTCAGTCCTAAATCTGCTCCCCCTTACTTTGAGGTAATGCTCTGTAGTTTGACCCGCCCCCAGTGGAAATAGCCTCCCTGCTTCTGTCTTATCTACTCCCTTCATAATTTTACATTTTCCTCTCCAACCTCCCATTCTTCTAAATTACAATGACTATAGAACCAGTTTTCTCAATCTCCCCACATACACCAACCCTCTCAACTCCCAACTCAAACTAGTGACCCTTCTCTGTACTCCCTCCAGTGCCAGTACATCCTTGCTAATGTAAGGGCACCAAACCTGTACACAGTACTCCAGGTGTGGCCTCCCCAGCACCCTGTACAGCTGCAGCATAACCATCCCTCTAGCAATGAAGGACAATATTCCCTTCACTGCCTTAATTACCTGCTGTACCTGCAAACCAGCTTCCTGTGATTCATGCACAAGGACACCCAGCTCCCTCTGTACAGCGGCATGCTGCATGTTTTCATCATCCAGTTTGCTGTTAGTCCGACCAAAATGGATAACCTCGCATTTCCCAACATTGAACTCCATCTGCCAGATCCTTACACACTCACTTAATCGATCTGTATCCCTGTGTAGACTTACAGTGGCCTCTGCACACATTGCTTTACCTCATCTTCATATCAAATGTGAACTCTGACACCGTACACTTGGTCCTCAACTCCAAAACATTTGTGTAAATTGCAAACAGTTGTGTTGCCAACAACAATACCTTCTGGAAATCCAGGCAAACTGCATCCACTGGTTCCCCCTTGTTCAACGCGCTCATCATGTCCTCAAATACTTCCAGTAAATGTGTTAAACATGACCTGCCTTTCATGAATCCATGCTGTGTCTGGTCAATAGGACAGTGTCTACACAGATATCTTGCTACTACTTCCTTGAGAGGTTCAAACATTTTCTTCACTGCAGAAGTTAAGCTAATGGGTCCGTTCTGAAAAATAGTGCCACCACATTTGCAGCTTCCAATCGGTCAGAACCATTCCAGAATCCAACAAATTTTAGTGAATTATCACGAGTGTATTTGGTATTCCGCAACCCCCCACCACCCCCCACCCCCAATCATCTCTCTCATTCTCTGGGATGCATTCCATCAGGGCCAGGAGACCCATCTACCTTTAAACTGTTATCTTTCCCAACATTACCTATTTACTCAGAATGATTGTTTCTCTGTCCACATCTGCCATTGCCTCCATAGGTCTGCGACAATGAGAGTATATAGACAGTATGTTCCTGTTAAGGCCAAGGCTGGTAGGTGTAGGGAGTGCTGCCTGTCGAGAGAAATTGAAGGCCTGGTCAAGAAAATGATGGAGGCATATGGCAGGTACAGAGAGCTGTGTTTGTGTGAATCCCTAGAGGAGTATAGGGGCAGTAGGAGTATACTCGAGGTAAACCAGGAGGGCAAAAAGGGGACATGAGATAGCTTTAGGAAATAGGTTTAAGGAGAATCAAAGCGATTCTACAAATACACTAAGGACAAATGAGTAACCAGGCAGAGAATAGGTACCCACAAACATCATCAACGCTGTCTGTGGAGCCACAGGAGGTGGAAGAGATTCTATATGAGATTCTTTTACTAAAAGAGGATGTGGCAGCTCGAGTGTTTGGAGAAATAAATAGCGATAACGTGACAAGTGTTCATATTACAGAGGAGGTGGTACTGGATGTCTTAAACGGTAGCAAGTTGGATAAATCACTGGGACCTGCTCAGGTGTAACCCAGAACTTTGTGGGAATCTAAGGAAGTGTTTGCTGGACCCCTCGCTGAGATATTTGTGTCATTGATAGTCACAGGTGAGGTGCTGGAAGATGGGCGCCATAATTTGAGAAAGGTGGGAAGGAAAGGCCAGGGAACAACAGACCGGTGAGCCTGAAGTCAGTGGCAGAGAAGTTGTTGGAAGGGATTCTCATGGACATGATTTACATGTAATTGGAAAGGCAAGAAATGATTAGGGTGAGGTAGCAAGGCTTTGTACATGGAAGTCACTAACGTGGACTTCAGGAAGACACAAGGTTCTACGTAGCAGACTGGTTAGCAAGTTCGACACTGTAGAATACAGGGAGAAGTAGCTATTTGGATACAGAATTATCTAGAAGGTCATAGAGATGTATAACATGGAAACAGACCCTTCAGTCCATACTGTCCATGCTAACCACTTACCCCAACCCAATCAAGTCCAAACTGCCAGCACCCAGCCCATATCCTTCCAAACCTTAATAATCATATAGCCATCGAGATGAATTTTCAATGTTGCAATTGTACCAGCCTCTACCACATCTTCTGGCAGCTGATTCCATGCATGCAGCACCCTCTACATGAAAACGTTGCCCCTCAGGTCTCTTTCATATCTTTCCCCCTCACCCTAAACCTATGCCCTCTAGTTCTGGAACTCCCCCACCCAAGAGAAAAGACTTTATCTATTTGTCCTATCTACACCCCTCATGATTTTATATACGTCTATAAGGACACCCCTCAGCCCCCAACGCCCCAGGGAAAACAGCCCCAGCCTGGTTAGACTCTCCATATAGCTCTAATCCTCCAACACTGGCAACATCCTTGTAAATCTTGTCTGAACCCTTTCAATTTCACAACATCCTTCTGATAGGAATGAGACCAGATTTGCACACAATATTCCAAACGTGGCCTTTTGGAATATCCAATGTTCTGTACAGTCTTATCATAACCTCCGAACTCCTGTACTCAATACTCTGACCAATGAAAGAAGGCATACCAAACACCTCCTTCATTGTCCTCTCTACCTACGACTTCACTTTCAAGGAGCTATGAACCTGCACTCCAATGTCTCTTTGTTCAGCAACACTCTTTGTGTCATCTGCAAACTTGCTGACTATACCTCCCATGTTCATATCCAAATCACTGGTCACCGGCCTCCAGTCTGAAAAACAACCCTCCATCACGACCCTCTGTCTTCTGCCTTTCTGCCAGTTCTGCATCCAAAAATTTCTAGTTGTCCCTGTATTCCTTGAGCTCTAAGCTTGCTCAGCAATCAGGGTAGGAGTGGAGGGAACAGTAGTTGAAAAAATGTTGTATATCGTGCAAATACCTGTAATAAGCTTTGACAAAGGGTCAGTTAGACTCAAAACGTCAGCTCTTTTCTCCCCTTACAGATGCTGCCAGACCTGCTGAGATTTTCCAGCATTTTCTCCTTTGTTTTCCGATTCCAGCATTCGCAGTAATTTGCTTTTATCCAGTGTTTAACCCACCGCCACCTCTCTTCCAGGAATGCCTACCCTGAAAAAGTATTGCTGTTCTCTCCGACAGGATTTTCATTTGTCTCTCTCCCCCCGTCCATCTTCACTGCTTTCCTTTTCTCTCAGTGTTGGACATGTTATTTATAAGACTCACTTCCACAGCCATATTTCCTTCCTCAGTGACTGTCTTTGCCTCTGACTTAGTCCACGTGGATTTCAGTTCAGATTCCATCCTGCATGCAGCCTCCAGGATTATAGGTACGTGCACGATATACAACATTTTTCCAACTGTTGTTCTCGCCACATCCTAAGAGCCACACTCAGGGCCATGCACCGCTCAGCTTTGCAACAGAGTCAGTTAGACTCAATGTCAGCTCTTTTCTCTCCTTACGGATGGTGTCGGAACTGCTGAGATTTTCCAGCATTTTCTCTTGCAGTAGTAGTGGAGGCTGGCTTTTTGGACTGGAGGCCTGTGTGAGAAACATGCTGTCAGGATGGGTGCTGGGTCCACTGCTTTTTGTCATTTATATCAATAATTTCTATGTGAATATAGGAGGTATGGTGGTAGGTTTACAGTAGACACCAAAATTGGAGGTGTAATGGACAGTGAAGAAGGTTACCTCAGTACAATGGGACTTCAATCAAAGAGTGGCAGATGGGTTTAATTGAGATGGATATGATGTTCTGCATTTTGGAAAAGCAAACCAGGGCAGGACTTGTTCACTTAATGGGGAGGTCCTGGGAAGTGTTGCTCAACAAAGTGACCTTGGAGTGCAGGTTCACAGTTCTTTGAAAGTGGAATCTTAGGCAAGGTATTGAAGAAGGTGTTTGGTGCACTTGCCTTTATTGGTCAGTGCATTGAGTATAGGAGTTGCAACATTATTTTTGGGTTGTACAGGGCATTGATTCGGCTACTTCTTGAATTCTGCTTTCATTCCTGGTCTCCCCGCTATAGGGATGACGTTGTGAAACTTGAAAGGGTTCAGAAAAGGTGCACAGAGATGTTGCCATGGTTGAGAGTTTGAGATATAGGGAGAGGCTGAATTGGAAGGCGTTGATTCCCCTGGAGCATCGGATGCTGAAAGGTGACCTCAGTGGTTGATACACTCATGTTGGCATGGACAAGTTGGACCAAGTGGTCTGTTTTTATGCTGTACATCTCTATGACGCTAATAAATTAAAATTAAGATCTGTTTCTCTTTTATGAGGAGTTAGCAGTAGGTCAGGTAATTCTCAGATTAGATTAGATTAGATTTCGTACAGTGTGGAAACAGGCCCTTCGGCCCAACAATCCACACCGACCCGCCGAAGCGTATACCACCCAGACCCATACTCCTACATTTACCCCTTCACCTAACACTACAAGCAATTTAGCATGGCCAATTCACCTGACCTGCACATTTTTGGATTGTGGGAGGAAACCAGAGCACCCGGAGGAAACCCTCGCAGACACGGGGAGAATGTGTAAACTCCACACAGAGCGCTGAGAAGGTTGAGCAGTGATTTCAACCAGGGGTAGACTTGTTTCCAGTATATTTAATTTACAAAGCAACAGAGTAAGAAATTATTAACATTGTCACAATTCTTAGGAACTACTTTCAGGTAACTGGCAAATAATGCAGGGTAAAAATGCGAAGATTATTTTACTCATTACGTTCTGAGCATCTGGAACATTTTGATTGACAGCTGGATGCAAGTTCAGTAGTTACTGTCAAAACAAATTTGAAATTTAACTTTTTTAAGGAAGGATTTTGAGGGCTATGTCCAAATGCGAGATGAGTTGGGACTAACTGGCACCACCTCCAGAGTGAGAGAGTACAGCCCCAATCCCTGTGCTCTGTGATACTGCCCCATTCACTGTGAATGAAGAAGCTCATCACAGGGCAGAGTCATAGAGATGTAGAGCATGAAAGCACACCCTTTGGTCCATGCCAATCAGATATCCCAAACTAATCCAGTCGCATTTGCCAACACTTGGCACATATCCCTCTACACCCGTCGTATACATATACTCATCCAGGTGCCAAATGGTATAATTGAACCAACCTCCTCCACTTCCCGACAGAAGATTCCATACACGCACCAAATTCTGTGATAAAAATTGCCCCTTGGTTCCCTTTGAAATCCTTCCCCTCTCATCTTAAGCCTATGTCCCCTCGTTCTGCACTCCCCCACCCCAGGGAAAAGACCTTGTCTATTTATCCTGTCCATACCCCTCATGATTTTATAAACCTCTATGAGGTCACCCCTCAGTCTCTGATGCACCTGGGAGGATCCCATCACTCATGTCACAATGGGGCCTGGCTGATTGACACTGCTTCATACCAATAGGAGCGTTGTCATAATCCTCCAGCCAATGGGAGTGATTGAGGGGTGGGTCCAGCTGGCCAAACCATGACCATCAGCTTTGCAGGCGCAGTGTTACTGTGAGGAGGTGGTGGGGGTGGTCTCAGTGAGTGTGAAGGGAGTGGGAGAGAGATGGAGTTAGTGTGGACTGGGAGAGTTGATAAACACGGTTTCAGTCTGCTAGATCTGAATGAGATCCTCCGGGTAAATTAGAACAAAAAGAACTGCGGATGTTGTAGATCACACACAACAGACAGAAGGTACTGGAAAAGCTCAGCAGATCTGGCAGCATCTGTGAAGAGAAATCAGTTCACATTTTGGATCCGGTGACCCTTCCTCAGGAACGGATGTCACTGAGAAAAAATGTCGTTTAAATGCAGAAGGTAGGGTTTAAGGAGTAAATGATAGGTGGGGATAGAGTCCAAAGAGAGAGAGAGAGAGGAGCAGTTGTACAAAGGAGTGGATAACAACCTGACTGGAGGAGGGTGAATAGCTGTTTATGGGGACAATTACTGGCTAACCATAGATAGTGTGTAATGGCAGGGTATGTCAGGTAGGGGGCAAAGACACTCAGACGTGGGAGAGTTCAGGAACAAATTATTGAATTCGATGTCGAAGCCAAAGGATTGCAGGGTCCCCAAGTGGGAGATGAGATGTTGTTCTTCCAGCCTGTGTTAGTGTGTGCTGGAAAAGCACAGCAGGTCAGACAGCATCCAAAGGATAGGAGTATCGACGTATTGGGGACATAAGCACTTCATCAGAAATGTGGGAGGTGGGGGAAGCGGGCTGAGAGATAAATAGGGAGGGGTGTGTGGGTTTGAGGGTAGGGAGCTAGGAAGAAAATAGGTAGATGTAGATGGGGGGTGATGATGAGAGCGTGGAGTGGATAATTGTAAAGGAAGATGGACAGGTGGGACAGTTCAAGAGGGTGGTGCTGAGTTGGAGGGTTGAATCTCTGATAACGTGGGGGAGGAAAGATGAGGAAACGTTGATGCCGTGTGATTGAAAGGTCCCAAGCTGGAAGATGAGGTGTTCTTCCTACAGGCGTCGGGTGGCTCGGATTTTGGGGTGGAGGACACCCAGGACTTGCATGTCCTTGACAGCGTGGCGGCGGAGGGGGTGTAGCTGAAGTGGTCGGCCACAGGGCCGTGCGTCTGGTTGGTGCATGTGTCCCAGAAATGTTCCCTGAAATATTCCACAAGTTGGCGTCCTGACTCCCCAGTGTAGAGGAGACCACATTGAGAGCAAAGGACACAATAGGTGAGGTGTTTGGCTGGGCAGGGTAATCTCTGCTGGATGTGGGAGGATCCTGTGGTGCCTTGGATGGAGGTGAGGGGAAGGTGTGGGCACAAGCTTTACACCTCTTGCAGTGGCAAGTGAAGGTGCCGGGAGTGGAGGGTGGGTTGGTGGGTAGCATGGACCTAACGGGGAAGTCACAGGGAATGGTCTCTGTGGAATGCTGAAAGGGGTGGGGAGGGAAATATATCTCTGGTGGTGGGGTCTGATTGTAGGCGGTGGAAATGGCCGAGGATGATGTGTTGTATCTGGGTGGCAGGTGAGGACGAGGGGGATTCCATCCTTGTTACGGTTGGAGGGCTGGGGTTTAAGAGCGGTGCTGTGGGAATGGTGGAGATACATTGGAGGGCAATGTTGACCACATGGGAGGGGAGATTGCGGTCCTTGAAATCGGGGGCCATTTGTTGTATTCTGGAGTGTTCTGCAAGCTTGCATCAAGCTTCCCTGGAACACTGCAGTAAGCATGAGACAGAGATGTTGGCCAGGGAACAGACTCGTTTGTTAAAGTGACAGGCAACTGGAAGCTCAAGGACTTTATTTGCAGCAGAACGTAGATCATCAGCCACCATTTCGACCACCTCCACTGAGATGCTGCCAGGTTCCTGTCACCTCCATTTACAGCTTTCCACCCTCCCAGCCAGATCGTTACTCACTCCTTTGTCTTTTGAAATGTTCCTGTCTCTCTTTGGGCTCTGTCCCCACCTATTATTTACTCATTAACCCCTATCTCCTGTCGTCCAAAGATGTGCAGATTAGTTGAATTGGCCCAGTAAATTTCCTGTAGTGTTCAGGGATGTGCATTCGTTCGGGGAAATAGAGAGTTAAAGGATAGGGGAATGGGTCTGCGTGGGATGAACTTCGGAGGGTGGGTGTGGAATTGTTGGGTCGAAGGGCCTGTTTCCACACTGTAATGATTCTAATGTTCTCAGTTACCATTGGTTCTGAGGAAGGGTCACGGGACCCGTGACGACCCTTGGTATTTGCAGGAGAAGGAAACGCGGAAGGGGAGAGTGGCAGCAGAAACCGGATGAAATGTATCATTGTAGACTGGGAGGGTTTAGTTACACTCTGTACAGCTCGTTAGTCTGAATTAGAAACTCTTGGTCCCACGTTAACAGCAAAGGGAGGGGAAGATGGCTTGGGCCTCAGGCGGTGAGAGGTCCTGGGTTATGGCCGCCATCTTTATTTGGGGCAAAGTAAAGTGAGGCACATGCACGTGTCCTCTTCCTGGGTGGGTGCGGGGCGACTTGAAGAGGAGCATTTACACATCAAACATATACCAAGAGATGTGTGTACCTTCACTATTTATCTTGCACTGACTGTGAGCTTTGCTTTGTGAATTCATTTTATAGGATATTAATTGAGAATAATTGAGACTGGGATCTCAAAAATAAGTTTCTACAGTCAGCAAAGTCATCAGGATCTGAATATCATTGGCATTCAACTGTGGAAGGAGAAAGGTTTGTCTGTTCTATTTGTGGGAAAATATCCCCAATACGTTTGTCAAGAAAAAAGCAGAAAGATGTCAAGTTCATGGTTGGATCACCCTTGGGATGTGTGATCAATTCTTGGCCCTGCAGCTGAGGAAGGAGGTATTGACCTGAGAGGGAGCACAGATTTATCCAAATTACACCTCGTCTCTTTGCAGGAACTGTCAGATTTAGTCCCAATCATCCACTCCATGATGTTAACTTGAAAACACTCGACATCCAAGTCCCTGCAAAAGTCTCATTGAAATTTCTTGTGGATTCAAATTCCAGCACGATTTGCGGTGGAATGTTCCAGATTCTGGCAACTGTCTGTTTATTCAGAAACTGCTGAGGTCCATGTTGACTCAGGGGTTACAAAGGGCTGAACTGAAAGATGCAATGCTGGTTCTGAGCTCCCATTGAGATGCATTGCCCTCAGCCTCCTGTACTGTTCCAATATGGGTGTGAGCAGTCAATGAAAATGACAGGGCTGCACTGTGAGGGCTGCTTGGCTCAATGAGTGTTTTGGAGTTGGGTGTAAACAGAGGGAGGGGAGACAGGGAGAAGATGAAACTGAAACTCCATTTTAGTTCAGGCCATTGAGAAATTCACAGTCCCAATGGGCATGGCCAATTTGTCAGTGATACCTGCGGAGTATTTAAAGTATGACATACCAGCTTAAGTAAAGATGTCTTTTTAATTATAATGGACATGTTTGAAGTGAAGGAAGGTTGCTCACACATTTAAATTCTCTTAATGGGAGTAACTAGATGAATACAGAGAGAGATATTGTGACAGGAGACCTCAGAGCCGTGGGGCGCTCCTCTTGTACAATGTGGGAAGTAATGGACGCTTCCAGTGTCCCTGACGGCTATGTGTGCAGGATTTGTGTCCATCTGCAGCTACTGGGAAATTGCTTTTCAGAGCTGGAGCTGTGAGTGGACTCACTGTGGAGCAATACTGAGAATGTTATGGACAGCACGGTTAGTGAGTTAGTCACACTGCAGGTGAGGGTTACACAGCCAGAAAGGGAATGGGTGACCATCAGATCAAGTAAAAGGCTCAAGAAGGGAGTGCAAGACTCGCCACTGATCGTTCCCCTTCTCAAACAGATACTGTGCACCACGTGGGATTCTATAAGGGGGGAATGGGTGGGGTGGACTCTCAGGGGAACTCAGCAACAGCCAGGTTCATGATACCACAGAGAGCTCCGCTGCACAGAACGGGAGGAAGGAGAATGGCAGAGCTATAGTGACAGGGGATCCAGTAGTCAGGGTCAGAGACAGGCGCGTCTGTGGCCACAGACATGAATCCAGGACAGTGGAATTGAACCCAGGTCCATTTATTGAGAAGTGCACAGATCAATAAAGGTCAGCATCCCAAATGCAACCTTCATCACTTGATCACCCTGAAACTCTACGTTCCAGGGTCTGTGAACTTGTTCTAAGCCCTTCAGAGGGATTGAAGGGGATGGGGAGAAAACAGGTACAGGGTTGTGTTGTAGATCTATAAAATAGCTGTCTCTCTCCTCTCTCAGTCCCACACCCCTCGTTCCTCCTCCCCCACCGCAGGGAAAGGACCTTGTGTATTTACCCTGTCCATGCCCCTCCTGATTTTATAAAAGGTTCTAGAAGGTCACCCATCAGCCCCTGACGTTCCGGGGAAAACGGTGTATTCAGCCTCTCCCCCCGGCAACATGCATGTAATACTATTCTGACCCCTTTCATGTCTCACAATATTATTTTGATCGGAAGAAGACCAGAATTGCATGCAATATTCCAAGCGTGACCTAACCAATGTCTTGTACAGCAGCAATGTCTTCCCAATTCCTATACTCAATGCTCTGACCAATAAAGGAAAGCATACTATACACCTTCTTCACTAACCTATGTACTTGCAATTGCTTTCAAGGAGCTATGAACCTGCACTCCAAGGTCTTTTTGTTTAGCAGCACTCCCGAGGACCTTACCATTAAGTGTATGCGTCCTGCTAATCTTTGCTTTTCCAAAATGCAGCACCCCACATTTATTTAAATTAAAGTCCATCTGCCACTTCTCAGCACATTCGACCATCTGATCAAGATCCCGTTGTAATCTGAGGTAATCCTCTTCACTGTCCACTACACCTCCAATTTTGGTGTCATCTTCCTATGTTCACGTCCAAATCATTTATATAAATGAAAATTACTAGATCCAGCACCGACCCTTTGTGAAACTCCACTGGTCACTGCTCTCCAATCTGAAAAGCAACCTTCCACCACCACCCTCTGTCTTCTACCTTTAAGTCAGTTCTGTATCCAAATGGCTAGTTCTCCCTGTATTCCATGAGATCTAACCTTGCTAACCAGTCTCCCATAGGGAACCTTGTTGAACCCCTTACTGAAGACCATGTAGATCATTTCCACCGCTTTGCCCTCATCAATCCTCTTCGTTACTACTTCCAAAATGGCTGTAACTCTCTACATTGGGGTCTGTGTCACCCAGTTATAGATGTTAATATTCTGGATAAAGTTCACGTACACCAGCTTTGTGTTAGTGACTGTGTATTGAATCTTGTGAATATCACCAACACAGGTGAGTTCCTTTGGAAAGGCAGTCTCTATAACCCTGCCCCTTCCTATCTGCTCTGTCTCCTCCATTCCACCGTAGACAGTAAGTGGGAGGAGCTCATGAGTTTCCATGTGAGTGAGATTGAGAAACTTGTCCCTTCTTTCCACAAGCCCACCAGGAAATGGTGGTAGTGTCCTTACCTCTGGACCAGGAGGATTGGGTTCAGAGTTGAGTAACAGCATCTTTGAAGAGGCTGATTGGAAAACATGCCCAAGTTACAAGGCCATACTGTCTCCCAGCTGTCCCTGCCTAAGTCTCCAAACAGAACCTTCCTGTAGTTTCTCTCCTGTCAGACTCTCCCATTGCTCAGTTTGTCCAGGATCCCCTCCTGCTGCTGCACTGCTCCTGTCCCTCACTGACCTGTCCATCCCCCAGTGTCCCTCCACATTCATTCATTGTTTACAATCCCATTGTCCCAGTCCTCCAGTCCCGCCCCCTCCACCCTATTGGGCAGTAGCTGCTGTCAATCACCCAGGCTCCTGTGTGATCTGGAGCATGCTCTGTAGGAGGGGCGACCAGTGCATGGGCAATTGTTGGTGTATGGGCAGGATGGGTCTGTGCCAGGGAGAGAGACTGGGTATGTGGGATTAATCTTTCATTGGCAGCTCCCTCCCGTCCTCCCTCTGAGAACAGGACCCAGGGGAATGGTCCTTGCCCTGATATCATGATAAGTGGTCGGCGTATCAGTGAGGGGAGCATTTTGCAGAAAGTTATCAGAACTCTTGTGAAGATTCAGGAATGTTATGGAAAGGAACATGGATGGGCCTGCAATTAGAGTTCTAATTTGGTTCATTTTAGTTCATCCAGATATGAATTGTCCAGTGGGTGCATCATGGGTGACCTCATCAGAGGTCAGTGTGGGGTAAATAAATAAGATGTTCCAGATTGGGGGAAAAAAAATCAATGTGGGTCTGACCAGGAAGGAAACCCTGAGGTGGGGGAGGATTCACCAACACCCAAGAGGCTCCGAGTCAGATTCATTGATTTGACTTGATTAGATTTCCTACAGTGTGGAAACAGACCCTTCGGCCCAAACAGTCCACACCGACTCTCGGAAGAGTAACCCACCCAGACCCATTTCCCTCTGACTAATGCATCTATCACTATGGGCAATTTAGCATGGCCGATTCACCTGACCTGTGCATCTTTGGATTGTGGGAGCAAACCGGAGCACCCGGAGGAAACCCACGCAGGCACGGGGAGAATGTGCAAACTCCACACAGACAGTCACCCAAGGCTGGAATCGAACCTGGGACCCTAATGCTGTGGGGCAGCAGTGCCATCGTGCCACCCTTTTTTTGGTTCTTTGTCTGCAGGCAGGAGCTAGGAAGCTGAATTCAAAGAGAGGACAGAGTGTGAGAACTGGGTGTGGAGGGAAGGAGTGAGGAGATTGGTTTGGATTTTAGCTCACAGAAGAGAGAAATTGTGAGACTGAGATTTAATGTTTTGGGGAAACAAAGAAACTACAATTTAATACTATAATTGTCTTATGAATTTCCATCCTGTATTAACGGTGGTGACTTTTTTTTCTGTTGTAGGGTACTGAAAGGGCGGATTTGTGGATGAGAAATTCAAACTGAACTTCATGTTCGGTTTTGACGGTTACTTGATCCGTCCCGGTCTGAATATCATTGGCCTTTTCATGTGGAAGGAGAGGTGTGTATTCTGTCCGTGGGCGAATATTTCAAATATCAGTGTGACTGGAAAAAAAAATTACTGAGACACAGCCAAGTCAATGTTAGTGTGGTGACTGTGGAGAAAGCGTTCATTTGTTTTTAAAAGTCTGGAAAAACATGACACATTTCCCAGGAAAAATTAAGTTACTGATTTGTTCTGTATGAAGACAGGTTTTTAATTAACCATCCAACCAGAAAGGCATAAGGATACCTGCACCATGGAAAAAACTATGAAAACAGGATTGTTTAAAAAAGGTAATTATCGATCATGGATTGTAATCCATTGGCGTTGTCACGTCAGTTCCAATGCCGTGGGGAAACACTGGAAATGTGATGAATATAGTGTAGGTTTCAGTTATTAAACTGTAAAAAGTGCAGACGAAATTTACCAGAATTTTTGTCAGGGCTCAGGGGTTTGAGTTATAGGGAGATGTTGGACAAGCGAGGATTTTTTTTTTGTTTAGAGCAGAGGAAACAGAGGGGGGATCTTTTCTGGAAGTGTATAAGATCATGAGAGGCTTGGGTAAGGTGAATGCACTTAATCTTTTTGCCCAGGGAATCAAGGAGTGGAGGGCATCAGTTTAAGGTTAGAGGAGAAATTATGAAAGGGAACCTGAGAGGCACTTGTTTCACCTGAGGGTGGTATGTATAAGGACTGAGCTGCCAGTGGAAGTGGTTGAGGTGGGTACATTAGCAACAGGTAAAAGACATTTGGACAAATACATGGATAGGAAAGGGTCAGAAGCAGATGGGCCAAGTGCAGGGAAATGGGGTTAGTGTGGATGGACATTCTGGTCGGCATGGGCCAGTTTGGGCCAAAGGGCCTGTCTCTGCTGTAGGACTCTGACTCCAAGTATATTTACTATTTCTCCCGCTATCTCTGGTAGCACCCTGGGATGTATTCCATCAGGGCAAAGAGACTTGTCTACCTTTAGCTCCATTAGCTTGCCCAGCTCCAACTCTCTCGTGATAATAGTTGTTTCTTTGTCCTCATCTTCCTCA
Organism: Hemiscyllium ocellatum; assembly: GCF_020745735.1. Taxonomy (NCBI): domain Eukaryota; kingdom Metazoa; phylum Chordata; class Chondrichthyes; order Orectolobiformes; family Hemiscylliidae; genus Hemiscyllium; species Hemiscyllium ocellatum. The sequence goes on along the minus strand of NC_083414.1, from coordinate 85,860,077 downwards.
GTTTCCTTATCAATAACAGGCATGTTCTTCGTATTCTCCGTTGTGAAGACTGACTGCTGTGTACTCATATTCCTGAACCCTGCTGGATAGCAATAACTACATTAGCAGAACTCTGAGAGGTCTTATTTGAGTCTTTATTGATGAGACATGGCAGTTGCCTGGATAGTGTACACGCAAAACACCTCTAGGCAGCATCAGGTAACTCCCCGCCAGTCCAATGTATGGCTCCCATTCTTATACCTTTGTATTAGATAGTGAGGAAGCATGTGGGAGATAATGATTTTGTAATTTTAAACTGAGGTGAGTTAAAAATCACACAACACCAGGTTATAGTCCCTCAGGTGTAATTGGAAACACACTAGATTCCTTCATCATGATCCAATTACACCTGTTGGACTATAACCGGTTGTTGTGTGATTTTTAACTCACCTCAGTTTAAAATTACAAAATCGTTATCTCCCACATGCTTCCTCACTATCTAAGTTTGGAACGCTAATCCACCTGACTATCCTGCATTTTCCAAAATCTCCTTTGGTGAAGGTGGTGAGTTTTGGATCCAGCTTTCCAGTTATTACCGTAAGAAGATAAGCACTGGGCACAGAAGAGGCAATGCAGCCCTTCGAACCAGCTCCACCATTTAATACGGTGATGATTGAGCTCACCTCGGTCTCAGCTGGGTTTTCCCACTTGCTCTCTCTCACCCTTCATCTCATTGCAAATTCAACATCTGTATCTCTTCAGTAAACTTGCTCATTGTCCTGGCATCCACTGTATTTTGAATAGGGAATTCCACAGATTCACAACACATCGAGATAGTTACATTCTTCATGAGAATTGAATAGAATCCCTACAGTGCAGAAACAGGGTATTTGTTCATGGAGTCCACACCAATCCTATAATGAGTGTCCCATTCAGACTCACCCATTCCCTGGATTTCCCATGGTTAATGGTTTAACCTGCACATGCATGGATACTGTGGGCAATCTAGCATAGCTGATCCACTTAACCTGCACATCTTTGGACAGTGGGATGAAACTGGAGCACCCAGAGGAAACCCGCACAGGCACGGGGAGAACGTGTAAACTCCACACAGTCACCTAAAGCTGGAAACAAATCCAGGTCCCTGATGCTGTGTGTCAGCAGTGCTAACCATTGAGCCACCTCTACCTTAAAATCTGCTCCTCCTATTAACAACCCCACGCCCCAGTTGACTGAATCTACATTCCTTACATCAGGAAACCTGCTTGTGGAAGCAGGTGTCTGAGTAAAACCCAGTGACAGCCCAGGGGTCCTGTCTGTCTGAATGGGGATCCTATCCACAACACCCTCCAGCCCACACTTTTCATTCACATTCCAGAGACAGGGCTCCAGTGACTTCATGGGGACTACAACTCCCACAGACCCTGTGGCAGGGACCACATGTGTGTGGGGAAACCCTGCACTGTATATGTACAGAATGTGGGCGGGTTTTGGAACATGTGCTTTGGGTAAAGTATACTTTGCGGAAAGTTTTTCACATTGGCTGGAGGAGGAATGCATCTGCTTATAGTATTGATCTGTTGGGGGTCAATGTGTCACCACTCCCATGTAGGACCACTCTCCATCCCCAATTCATTGTGATGCTGGGAATCAACTAATGGGAAACAAGGAAGGATCTGACCCATTCTTCCAGACTGAAGGTTCCTCTTCTGCCCAGGATCTGCCACCTCCCTTTCTGTTTCTTTTTTGTTTCATTCTGCTGTTACATTATTGACTTGCAGCAACTGAAGGGAAAGTAAGTGAACCCAGAAAGGGTGCAGAGTCTAACCAGGGACGGGAAGTGGTGGCATGGATCTGTTTATCAGTAACTCCATGAGAATGGGGAGGGTGTACTCTAGGGGACAGCAGAGGCAGACCGGTGGAAGAGAGTAAGTGGGCTGGAGGGTTACAGCTTTTGGGAAGAAAGGGGAAATAGATATTGCAGAGAAACTAGAATTGTCTTGAATTTCTAATCTGTACATATTCCTTTATACAGGGTGCTAGATGGTTTGCAGACTGAAATCTCAAAATCATGTGCAGGTCGTGATTAAGTTAACCAGCATTTGAAGAACAAAAGAGAGAAAATCACTTGGCCAAAATCCTGCAACACTCTCCCTCCCAGCATTGTCGATCTCTCTGTGCCAATTGGGCTGTGAATTGTACATTTATCTTTAACACCATGTCTGTAAATTTTGGTTTTAAAATGTTGTCAAATTTATTTGCACAGCAAATAAAATTAAAGAAAATAAATTAAACACTCTGAATATAACAGTTTTAAAACTTTCAACCTCTGTGAAACAAAATCCTGTCTATTCCCGGACACCATCGCTTTCCAGCAACTCAAACTCCAGGGAAATATTCCCTCCCTGTCTGAACCTTTGGTTTGATTTAACTGCTTTTCAGTTCTAATTCTGTGAGCTGTGAAGCGTTCTTTTTCCCCATTTCTCCGACCCAGAAATGTTATCACAGCAACCTTCCCACCATCAAAATCATCAATACGCCATTTTGCTTTTGGTTAACATATAATCACCAGCAGTGCAATAGTGAGAACTGCAGATGCTGGAAACCAGAGCCTAGATTAGAGTGGTGCTGGAAAAGGGCTTTTGCCACAATGTTGATTTTCCGGCTCCTGACCTGCTGTGCTTTTCCAGCACAACTCTAATCTCGACATATCACCAGCAATAAACCATTTGTGTAACCAACTGAATATTTCCAAACAAAGCCCATTACGTGCCATGAAAACCATTACAAGTGACAGAGTGAGAAAAGGACGAAATCAAAGTAGAGTTGTGGGGAGGGGGCAGCGGTGGATATAAAGCACTATATCCCCTGCAGTGCCCACCTCTATCTAAAGGCATCAAGAGCATTGATACACACCACATACTCCTTCTCCAAGGACACCCTGCTGTGTAGCCTTTATCCTCAATCATAGAATAGAATCCCGACAGTGTGGAAGGAGAGCATTGGCCCTTCAAACCCCACCAACTACCCGAAGAACATCCGACCCACTGCACTCCATCCCTGTAATATTGCATTTCCCAAGGCTGATCTACCTAGTCTGCACAATCCTGGATACTGTGGACAAGGTAGCACGACCGATCCACGTAACCTGCACCTGGAGGGGGACCCACATTATCATGGGGAGAATATGGGAAATCCACATTGACCAAGGCTGGACTCCAACCTTGTACCTGGTGCCGTGAAGCAGCCGTGCTATAATCACAATTTAAATCAAAACAGATGATCCCTGCTCCTTGTCACATTGCTGTTTGTAGAGACATCCTGCCCAGAGGGACATCCTGAGGTTTAGAGAGTGGCAATATAAGTTCAATCAACTCCAGCCCAGTTAATGTGGTTAACAACAACAAAATCAATACTCCAACAGTGTCATCATGTACAAGGTCCCCTCCTGAGTCTGATGAACAGTAACATCAGAATCAGAGTCCTGCAGTCCACACGGAGCAGGTGGATGGCCACTTCCCTGTGAGCACTCACTGGTCTCTCAATCGTGTTGAAGACGCAGCAAATCCCTTGTCACACAGAGAGGTGAACAGCTCCGACCCAGTGTGAACCCGCTGGGGTCTCGGGGGACAGGATGAATCACTGAATCCCTTTCCCACACTGAGCATCTGAATGGTCTCTCCGCTGTGTGGGCTCACTGGGGTCTCAGTAGGGCAGGATGAATCACTGAATCACTTCTCTCAAACAGCATCTGAATGTCCTCTCCCCTGTGTGAGCTGACTGGAGACTCTGAAGGTGCTGCATTTGAGTGAATCTCCCCCCACACTGGGAACAAGTGAATGACCGTTCCCCATAGTGAGCTTGTTGGTGTTTAAGCAGGTCAGAGGACTGAGTGAATGCTTTCCCACACACTGAGCAGGTGAATGGCCTCTCCACGGGGGAAATGCACTGATGTCTCTGCTGGTGGGAGATTTGAATGAATCCTTTCTCACACATGGAGCAGGTGTAGCGTCTAAATCCACTGTGCCATCTCTGGTGCCTCAGCCGATTGTAAGATCGAGTAAATCCCTGCTCATACGTGGGGCAGGTGAGCAGCCTCTCCGCAGTGTGACTGTGTCGGTGAGTGTCCCACTGGGAGCGGTAAGTGAATTCCTTATTCTGATTGAGCCCGTCCTCCTGTTTCTCTCAGTTGTTATTGACAGTCTCATTCCCTCCGCACCAGAACCTGTTCCAGAGAGGTTTCCAGATCAGGCAGAATGGTCAGCTGCAGCTGGTCACCTGACCGGTCACTGGTCCCGAAAAGTTCACTCTCACACAGATGCTGCCAGATCTACTGAAATTTTCCAGCAATTTCTGTTTTTATTTCTGATTTCCCAGCATTTGCAGATGTTTAGTTTTCCAATACTCATCTTGTCTGTTGCAGAGGAGTTTATTGATGAAATTAGAGGGTTTTGAAAATTGTACGTTAGGTCACACATCACTTCTGATCATCATGAGTGGCAGAGCAAAGTCGAGGGGCTGAATGGCCTCCTCCTGTTCCAATGAAAGTTGTCCATCTGCAGCTTGTGGTAACATTTCCCCTCACTGCTCACTTCACCTTATGTCTAACACACTGTTACTGACTGAACAAACCTCCTGTGTTTGAACTAAACCTGCTAATGTTCAGTGGTTCCCTCTCCTGCCACCCGGGTTTAACTCTTATCATGGAATGTTGTCTCGTTTAACTGCGGGAATGCCCACAAGGACGAATCGTGGAGTCTGTATCCCCTGGGATCCACAATCACCATTTATTTCCTTCTTCCTCTCTCATTCTGGCCATTGGACTCTCGGTTTCAATCCATTCTCCTGTCATGGTCTTCAACATGTCCATGTGGGTGGACTAGAGGCAGCTGGGATTTAATGAAGGCAAGTGGGGATTAGGCGGAAGCACAAGAAGAGGTGACAGCAAAGACAGTTCTCATTGTAACGGCAGGGTTTCTCTGTGACCCAGTGAGTGGTGAGGCACCTGAGTTTGTGGGGGGAGGCAGATTCAATCAGGGATTTGGGAAAACACTCAGGTATTGACCTGTCCATCTGATTGTTAACTCAGACAGATAGAAAGAAAGATGCACATCTAGATAGCACCTTTGATGATCTGGGGCAATGAAACATGCTTCCAACCCAATGATGTCAACCTCAAATCTCTGAAAACACAGACACAAAGCTTCCTACTTGTACAAGGTTGTCCCTGAGCCTCATCTTTTCTTGAGAAAAATGTTTTGAGCTGTTCAGCCTTTCCTGGTGATTATAACCGCTATGTTCCTGTAAGATTTGTGACTGAACCTTTATTTCCCTGTTCCTTGTGAGTGATGAAAGTAGCAAGAACAGTTCCTGACATGTGAGGGGTTTCGGTTGGAGTATTTATATTTACAAATCCATTCCCACCCTCACATACAGTGTGAAATTGATGTAAAACTGAAGAAAATGAGTGAGTGAGCACCCACAGAATCATGTCCACCTGAGTAGAATGAACCTGGCATTAGGAAAATGTTACAACAGTCACAACTAGTTAGAATCACAGAATCCAGTGGGTGCAGAAAGAGTCTATTCGGCCCATCGACTCTGCAAAGACCTGCTCACCCACCCTACCCCCATAACCCCACATTAACCATGGCTAGCCCAACCCACTTAAATTTGCACACTGCGGCCATGTTAGCATGGCCAATCCAGTAACATTACACATCTGTGGGAGGGTCACAAACTACATCCAAATGCTCGGAATTGTGGATGAAGGCTCACAAATACTTGACTCTGACACAAATGCTCTTCTTTTCAAAATAAAATCTGGGGGAAACTGCAGCCGGAAAGATTTCTGATTATCTCAGGAGGACGAAAATTCAAAACTCGCGCCATTAAACCAGGGGGCACAGTGATGTTTACGAGGTCTGGTAGCCATCAGAAATGTAACAGGTTGTGAGCAAGGTGAGGATGAGACAAGGACAGAAAGACAGTCTGACACACGGGGAAGGCAGGAGAGATTAAATAGCAGAAATGGTCGTCCTGCAAGGCCACGGGGAATGGAGTTAGGGCTGGGAAAGAAACAAGGAAACAAGGTGTGCAGCTGTCAAAGAAATATGTTAAAAATAGAATATAAAAGCATAGAGAGCAGAGTACAGTCTGAAATTGTTGCTTTCAATGGTGAGTATAAAAAGCAGTAAAGTCTGGGGAGTTCTATTACAGCCAACACATACTCAGGATTGGCCAATTGGCCTCGATCTGTGCTGTAACTTTCTGATTTTTTTCTGATATTTGTAGTTAAATTCTGATAACGCGAGTAACTTTTCAAATTGGACTGGAGTTTAATATTCTGGAGAAGTGTCAAATAAATCACATTGATCACATTCTGCAGACCTTAGGCCATAACCCTGCATGTTCCAGCATTTCAGTTACATCCATGTCCTGCCAGTGGGACAGGACATACAGGAATGGTCACGGTGGTGTCTCGGACATTGTAAGCTATGATTCTGTGCTTATGACTGTGCCAGCTTATTGCTTGACTAGTCTGCGTTCCAGCTCACCCAATAAGATGTTAGCAGGGTGAGACACTATAGTTGGAGGTTCTCTGCACGCCAGTTCCTTTCATTTCTGCTTTTTAAAAATTTCTTTCTCTCTCACTCTCCCCTTTGCAGACTCTGACACAAGTGTCTCAACATTGAATCATGACAATTTAAAAAAAAACATGTCTCTACAAGAAAACCAATGGAGGAAAATATATTATTCTCTACATTTTTAAACAAAAAAAAATCCTGTTCAATAAAAACTTTCATTTTTTTCCTTTAATTCTATCAAGCGAGCTATTATACTTGATCCCTCAATTTACCGATAATAAATATCCAATCAATTTCAGAGCAACATGCTTACAAAGTATTGAACCAATTTATCTGTTTAGGTTTAAGCATTAGTTATTAAGTCATTACCATTACAATAATTGCATAATACTTGGTCTGGGTAACAAGTAAACTGAGGTTTATAATTTAATTTATTGACTATTTGAAAAATGGTAAGTATATCCTTTTTTCAGGATTCTAACAGTAATTATAAAGTTATTTGCATGACAATAATTATTGTATGGTTTAGTTTAGTCTTGCTAACAACTACAGTGAAGTTTATATTTGAATTTAATCCAATTTTCCCTAGTACCTAGACCATAATATAAAAATCTATTTACTTCCAATCAACACACCTACAAAAGAATCAATTATTTCTGATGCAATACGCACTGTTAAAAATATAACTTTTGCTCATTTGAATGATCTGTGTAATCCCAGCCTCATAAATTTAGGAAACCTTATTACTTTTCCCTGCAACAATTTCTGTTCATTTTTGCAGATAGCACAGTCAAATAGCAAGATGACATTTGTCATTATTCGTAAGTATGCCAATACAATTTTGAAAATCTTTTTGCTGCTAATATATAAATGTCCTTTTCTGTCCACAGAATATAGAACAGTACAGCACAGTGCAAGCCCTTTGGCCACGATGTTGTTCCGACCTTTTATCCTACTCTAAGATCAAACTAACCAATATGCCCTTCATTTACTATCATTCATGTGCCTATCCAAGAGTCACTTAGATGTCCCTGATGGATCTGAATCTACTACCACCACTGGCAGTGCATTCCATGCACCCACCACTATCTATAAGGAAACTTTCTCTGACATCTCCCCACACCTTCCTCCATTTACCTTAAATATATGCCAATTTGTGGGGAAAAGTCTTTCATTATTCACTCTATCTATGCCTCTCATCATCTTACACAAAGCTATCAAGTAAACTCTCATCCTCTTCCACTGCAATGACCAAAGCCCCAGCTCCATCAACCTTTATTCATAAGACATGCCTTCCTGTCCAGGCAACATCTTGATAAAGCTCATCCACACCTTCTCTAAAGCTTCTGCATCCAATGTCTAATGAAATGATCAGAACCAAACTCAATATTCCAAGTGTAGCCTCACCAGGGATCCATAGAGCTGCAGCATTCCATTGTGGCTCTTAAACTCAATCTCCCTGCTCATGAAAGCCAACACACCGTGCACCGTTTTAATAACCCTATCACCTTGGATGTCAGTTATGTGGGATGTATGGACGTGCCCCCCATGATCCCTCTGTTCCTCCACATTGTCAAGAATCCTGCATTTAATCTGAAAATATGCATTCAAATTTGAAAGTCCAAAATAAATAACTTCACATTTTCCCAGGTTGAACTCCGTCATCCACTTCTGAGCCCAGCTCTGCATCCTGTCAATGTTCTCTAGCAACCGACAAAAACCCTCCACACTATCCACACCACCACCAAACGTCATGTCATTGGCAAACTTCCTAATCCACCCTTCCCCTTCCTCATCCAAGTCATTTATAAAAATCACAATGTGTGGAGGTCCCAGAACAAATCCCTTCAGAACACCAATGGTCAACGTGCTCCAAGCTGAAAACCATCTATGTAATCTCACTCTATCTTCTGTGGTCCAGCAAATATCACCAGGCAGGTTTCCTGTATCCCTGCCTCATTACTTTCTAAATGAGCCTACCATGGGGAACCTAATCAAACACCTTGCTAAAATGCACATCCACTAATCTTTCCTCACCAATGTGCTTGTCACATCCTCAAATAATTCAATAAGATTTGTGAGGCATAACCTGCCGGTCACAAAGCCATGCTGACCATCTCTAATCAATCTATACTATTCCAAATAATCATCAATCCGGTATCTCAGAATCCTCTCCAAACATTTGCCCATAACCGACTCATCGATGATTCCCAGGATTATCTCAATTGCCTTTCTTGAATAAGGGAATAACGCTTGCCACCCTCCAATCGTCTGGTATGACCCCAGTGGACTGTGAGGATGCAAAGATCATTGCCAAAACACAGTAATCCCTTGCCTCCCTTCCCATAACAACCTAAGTTATATCCTTTCTGGCCTCGGGGACTTTTCTATCCCCATGATTTTTCAATATTTTCAGCACATTCTCAGACTTAACATCGACCTGTTTCACGCTGTCCTCACAAAGAATAAGGTCCCACTGAAGCAGAGTACTCATTAAGAACCTCTCCTACATGCTCTGACTCCTGGCACAAGTTTGCTTCACTATAAGGGGTATACATGTGGAATTATGTCTCACCGCTGAATTAATGTAAAGATACTGCAGTGTACAATCACTCGATTAATTTGAATATTGAGCTGTATTTTAACTGAGAAAACACACTTAAATTGATTTGATTATAATTCACTTCATGCTAACATTTATTGTATTTCGAACCACAATAAGTGTTTCATTTTTACATATATAAAACTTACTTAAACTTCATTGTACGTTTACGTACAGAAAATAGAATTACCATCTGCTTGTTCCTTCCTTTATCAATGACTGTTCATTTTGAATTCGTGGAAGTTGTACATTGTTTAAAGGAAGGGAAATTGTCTTCAGCTGAATATTCACATTGAATGACCGAAGCATTTTTAAATCAAAGTACAATGATCACGCAGTTTTGTCAATTTGTTTTTCAAAGAATTGTCATGAGATTCCTGCTCATTTAAGACTATCATTCATTTGTTCTTTTGTTATTGTAAAATATTGTTTAATTTCCAGTTCATTACACACAGAAACTACCTAATTAATTCCCATTCAAATTACAACAATAAACAGCTGATTAGTTTCATTTGAGAAACCACATGAAACACAATATTGCAGTCCTGCCGTCCTGAGTGGGAACATTATGAAAGGAGCTTGTGGAGCTGTGGTAGTGTCTCCATTACTAGACCCGAAGGTTTCAAATCACACCTTCAACGGAAATATATCAAGAGCTGTTCTGGATGTTGATTAGAGAGCACCTAAGCACAGATTGAATTGCTTTTCAATCCAACATTAGACTTGCTTCTACCTATTATATTAATGATCACAGAATCTGATACTTTCTTGAATCAGGTTACCAAGAAATATGTGCTGGAAAATTCGCCTTAGCCACTTTACTTTTCCAAAAGACTTACATCTGTCCCTGTTTTGGCTAACTGAAAGAAATCTGAAGACGGTTTTCACTTTTACGAAAAGAGGGGAGATGTTTCCCATATAAATTAATGCTTCGACTAACGCCTTTTCAGCTTATGTAAGGTTTCATAATAACGCTTTACTTTCGGATAGTGGGGATACCTGTATCTACTTCTGATGCTTATAAGTTTCTGAAGAATATTTGAAAATGTTGCAGAATTAAAGATTACGATGTCTAAGTAATGAGATTGATTATTTTTGTTGCAAAGGGGCAAGTCCAAACAATTGAAATACATTAAACATTATTATCTCGTGCTATAAATTGGAAATAAAGTTGATATCTTCTTCAGTAAACTAACAAATGCTATCACTTATTACTTGTCAGTCAGCTGGTGACCTAATTTGTAACTAAATGTTGTGATTGATCGAAATATTACTCTGTCATTGATCAAAGTGAATTTGTAGTTGTTGTTCAATTTATGAGTTGTCAGAAACTTGTTTTTATTTTTCTATTCAACTGTTCATTTTGACCGTAAGATTGAAATGTTTTGAAAATATTGGAGTTTGTTCATTTAAAAATAAAGTTTGCACATCTCTCACATATCTCACTTCTTATATTATGATTCAAGAATGTTTCCTGATGGAATTCAAGTAAATTCCAAACATTTGTTCACTTCCAATAAGATCTTTAACACCCAGTTATCAATCTGTTGTTAATGTTTCAGCTGGTTACATTGACATTGATTAGGAACTCATTCAGAGAGATCAACTGCCAATTATAAACTATTTGCAGGATTATTGAATTGAAAGAATGTTATAGATGTGCAAACATTTTTAGGAAGGAATTGCTTTTTCATTCAAATGTGTAGGTTGTTCAAGAATTCTATCTCGCCTGCCATTGGTTTTCTTGTTGAGAAATCAAATTTATAATTCATGTGAATTTTAATGTGTTCTGTATTTGGAAATTTGTATCAGATTTAAGAAGAAAAAGAGGAGCAAATAACATGAAAATTTCAGTGAATAGAAAGCACAGTAAATGAAATTGACAGAGGCAACTTTTAGTATCATCTCTGAATATTCAGTCAAATATTTCTAATGTCAAAAGAGCGTGGTGCCGGAAAAGCACAGTAGCTCAGGCAGCATTCGAGGAGAAGCAGAATCAACGTTTTGGGCATGAGGTCTTCATCAGGAATCTTTTCTGACGATGGTCTAATGCCCGACAGGTCGATACTCCTGCTCTTTTGACGTGCCTGCCCTTTTCCAATGCCACACTCTTGGCTGTGATCTTCAGCTTCAGCTTTCCTCACTTTCTCCAAATATATTTAATGAAGATGAACTGAAAATGGTAGCATCAGCAGTTGAACAAGACCAAGTTAACACATTTTTTGCAATAATTATCGTGAAAACCAGTTTGAGAACATGCAACAAATCGGATCAAACAATATCTCTTGCCGTTAGAACCCTTGACGATTCATAATAATGAATAACCATGCTTTAAACATCCAGTATGGTATAACTGCTGAACTGAAATACCAGAGTACGACGATTGCATTTATTGGAGCGAATGATAACCAGATCCTTACTGTGACAGTGCGATTGATCTCAGGAACAATAAGATTTTACTGTGATTATTCCACTGAACAGTAATTAGATGATCATGAAGGTCTTTGTGTGGCTTTATGTGCAGTGTTTTGTTTGAACATTGATTTCAGTGACATTGAGATATTTTACAAGATTGACAATTGACTTTTAAAGATAAGTTTTAAAGGCAACATTTAAAAAAAATGTCAGTTTTGTTTTGCAAAACACAATTCTAAGTTTATGGAATCCCTACTATGTGGAAACAGGCCATTTGGCCCAACAAGTCTACACCGAACTTCCAAAGACTAATCCACTCAGCACCATTCTGCTCTCAGATTACTGGACATTTACCCCTCACTAATGCACCTTACCTACACATCACTGAACAGAACATGCAGCTTAGCATGGCCAATTTACCTAACCTGCATATCTTTGGATTTTGGGAGAAAATCAAAACATGCAAACTCCACACAAACATGTGACCGAGGAAGAAATCAAACCCAAGTGCATAACACTGTAAGACATGAGTGCTAACCACTGATCCTCTGTTCTCCACGACCAGCCCCCAGGCAAGAAGTGAGATAAGTGAGAGACGTGCAAAATCAAATTTCAAATGTACACTCTCTGATGTTGCCAAAGCGTATCAATCTTACATTCAATATGAATAAGTGAATGGAAAACAAAAAATAAAAATCCCTAACAAATCATGAATGAACAATGATTAGAAAATTAATATGATCAAATGACACAACAATATTTAGGTGAATTGCATTGCTTAATTACAAATTTGGGAATGAGCTAACTAATGAATAACGGGAAGTGACATTTGTTTATTTCACTGATGAAGACATTAACTTGCTTTTCATCTTTGTAACACTGAAGAATAGCGATCTATGTGCCTGAAATGTTTGAATTAAGATCTTTCCAATATAAAAATCGGTACAATCATATCGACTTCTTCATCTTTAAAACTGCAAGATTATCAAATACTTTTTTAGTAATTTAGAACCATCAGAATTAGTTAATTTGGTTGCTTGGGAACTCGAAGGGAATAAACAGCAGATTCTGTGAATTAGTCATTCAATGCGATTATTCAGCTGAAGACAACATCCCTTCTTTGCAAAAATGCTCAACTTCGAAAAATTCAAAATGCATTGTCATTGTTTAATGAGACAATACAAAGATGTTAATTATTTTTCATTTCACTTAACAAAACACAGGAATTTTACATGATTTTGTTGCATAAAAAATTCTTAAACCTTATTGTGATTAGAAATATAATGAATGTTCGCATCAAAGTGAAATATATTTAAATGAATTCAACTATGTTTCCGCAGGTAAAACAATAATTAATATTAATAATGATTGAGAGATTGTACACTACAATAGTTATTCATGTAAAGAGCTGTAATTCCACATTCACAGCACGTTTTGGATTGAATAGTTATTAGGTATGACCAACAACTGGATTATAAAATAGGATCAATGAATTTAGAAATAATGAGATATATCGTGTTGCTATGTGACTGAGGAACATGTGCAAACAAACAGGAATTATTGCAGTGAAAAGTAATTGCAGGTCTGTGATTACGGACATCATTCAAATTAGCAAACATTAGATATTCACAATTAATGTTGGATGGGACGTCCTTGGATCCATTGTGGGAAACTTGACCTGAAAATAAAATTTCATATTGCAGTGTTGGTACTCAGAAACAATTAGTGAAATTAAAACGTGAATCTCACTTTACTTGTTCAAAATACTTCCTTTAATAATTGCGCGATTATTATCACGACAATGACTTGATAATGTTGTTGTAAGAGCAAGTAAAATGATTCAGTATTTCAAAAACACTTTGCTGTGATGTTGATTGGTTATTTAATAAAATTGATAAATTGTGGAATGCAATATAGTAACTAGCTTTATGAATAGAAGAACGAATGTTCCATTCAGTGATTATTGAACATTTGTCTTCTTTCTTTACTAAAAAATGCAGGTAACAAAAGAAATATGAATTTCTATCAAATGGTTTCCTCATAGAGACATGTTATTTTAATTTAGATGATTAATATTATGATCAGAGTTCAGACATTTGTGTCAGAGTTTGGAAGAAAGGTAATAGATAATGAAAGTGAGCATGAAAGTGAACAAATAATGACATTTGGTACATAAAGGAATTATAATAATTGCATCATTATTGTGCAGTGATGAATAATGTTGGAATAGAAAAGACAAAATGAATCAACATGTTCAAAGCAGTTCTTTTCTTACAATTAAATGAAACCAATAATCATTTTGCAGAGTGCATGATTCGGAAAAAACAATAATTTAACTGAAAACTACTGCCATTTTGCAAATATGGAGACTTTCCCAAATTCAAAATTTAGGTCTGCTGAATGATACAACAAAAATGGTTGTAATTCGAAATATCTCTTGCACACAAATGTAAAATAAGTAAACTTAAAGATTTTTAGAATGACAAAACGTTTTTTGTTTGCATGATTGTATTACAGTCAATATCCGTGATAAAGTAGAAGCATTGTTTTAAGCAACATAAATCATCTTTAACTACAGAACTGAAATAGAAGATATCAATTGCACTTGTTGCATGGAATAGTAAACAAATGCTTACTGTTGTCGTTGGTTTCAGGAGCAATAAGGTACTTACTCAGATTATTCTATTGAACAATAATCAGATGGTGATGAAAGTCTTTGTGTATCTATGTGTACTGTTTCATGTGAACATTGGTTCAATAAAATTGATAGATTTACACGAATTAGGAACAGATTGATAATTGGGTGTGAATGATCTGATTAAAAATCAGTCAGTTTTTGATATTTACGAGGATTGCTGAGTGAAACGTTCTTAATCCATGATGCAAGCAATGGGATAGGTAAGAGACATGCAAATTGAACTTTCAAATTAACACACCCTGATATTTTCACACCATTTCAATGTTACATTCAATATAAGTAGATGACTGGAAAGCTAAAAACAAATCTCGCACAATTCATATACTGATCAGCAATTAAAAATTGATAAACAATAGCAAATGGCATTTGTTTATTTTACTGAAGAAGTAATTGATCTTTTCTCATATTTATAGCACTGCAGCATAAAAATATCTGTGTTGTTTTATCTAAGATCTACAGAACAAGGGAAAATTCATGACTGTCATGACTTTGTATATTTCAGTTTTATGACGGCAACATTCTCAAATATTTTCTGAGAAATATTGATTGAGTGGAATTAAATACATTTTTATATTAGTGACCAGAAGAAAATATATAGCAGACACTGCGATTATTGGAATGAACGATGATACCTCCAAATAATCTACTGTTATTGTGATTGGATATACTGTAAATGAAGTAAATTATAATCAAATCACTTTAAAAATGTTTCCAAGTTTAAGATAAATACAATATTCACAATGATTGAGAGATTGTACATTGCAATGTCCTTGCAGTATTTATTGTATGGAAGCATAATTCCACATTTATACCACTTACTGGATTGCACGATTATTAGATATAAGATATTTTTGCAACAAAAGGATATTAAAAATTATATTCATGAATTTGAGAGTAATGAGATAGCTCATCTTGATATTAGACTGAGTAATATGTAGAAATGAAGAGTAATATTGTAGCGAAAAGGAATTGGAGCTCTGTGAATTTCAAAGGCTGAGGTAATTGTTATATTTCAACTGAACAAAAATCAGATATTTGCAAAGAATTTGGCAAGAGATATCATTGGTTGTTTTGTACGTGCATTGGTCTGAACAAATAGGTATCAATATAGTTGCATTGACAATAAGAAATAATGAATGAAATTTTTAAAAAGACTGCATTTTAACAAAGTGTACGTTAAATTGCAATGCAATTATTGTAATTCATAATAGCTTTTAGAATCCTGACAGATAAATTGACTTAATATTTTGAAAACACTTTGCTCTGATATTGACTGGATATTCATTAAGATAAAGAAACTGAAAATTAAAGCATAAAACGTAGCTGTATGTTTTGCAAAAATCATTCAGCAACAATTGAATAAAAATTAGTTTGTTCAAAAATGCAGGCAATGCAAGAGTTTTATTCAAAGTTCGTGAGAAGTTTTGTAGCTCGGGTGCTCTTTGTTGTGGTTATGTTCGTCGAGCTGGGAATTTGTGTTGCAGACGTTTTGTCCCCTATAAATGCCGGAGGAAACATCACCGAAGCACTTCACAGGATGCTCCCAAGCACTGAGGACATCACCTAGAAAGGGGACGAAACGTCTGCAACACAAATTCCCAGCTCGGTTAACAGAACCACAACAAGCAAGCGTTATATGCTTCCAATAATTTTCTTGAACAGTCATGTAATTTTTATCTCAATAAATGTTCCGATATTTATTTCAGAATTAGGAGGAAATGAATTAGGCCATGAAAGTGACTATTATGATGAACAAAACATAGAGTCAATAACATTTGGTATGGAAAGGAATTCTCTTAATTGTGTGATTACTATTCACTGATATCGAACATGGAAGGAAAATGAGAGTTGTCAACATTTCCAAGCAACTTTCTTCTTATAATGAAATGAAATAAAAATCATTTTGGAGGGCACGTTGTTTGAATAAAGGAAACAGTCATTTCATGTGACTAGCTGAAGACTAGTTCTCGTTTCCCCCATTGTAGTCTTTACAGTAATTTAAAACTTAGTGTTGGTTGAACTAAAGAACAAATAGATATAATCGAAATGTTTTCTTGTACAGCAAAAAAAGCAAATGTAAAGCAATTTTATCATAAGTAATCATTTCAAACACAATAAATGTTTGTATTGAATTGAAATGTCATCACAGCTGTAGAAGTGTTTTTCCCTGACAGGGAATGAGCACTCAGGAGGCAATCTGAGTTCAGGCATGTGGAAGATGTTTCCTCATGCAGCAACCAGTTAATGAAGGGATCATCCCCCGAGCCCAATCTCGGAAGGGAGATCCATGACACACTGTAACATGTACAGTAAAAAGCAGCATTTTTATGGGCTTTCTGCATCACAATGGCCACATGCAATGTGGTTACAGCCCTCTCCTCCTCATCCCGACACCCAATTGAAACACACAATTGCAGATGGGCATTCTAATGGACATTCCCAGATTCCTATAATCTCATGTTGTTTAACACGTACTTTCATCTTCAGGCTTTGCGATCTTTCCACCCATTTTATTAATTTAGATTCCAAAATTATTCGTGCAATCCCTCGGGCCTCTCAGGATGCCTTATCAGTTGGGACATTTTGAATTTTGCAATTCATTATATTTTATTTTATCAAAGTCAATTACTCCTCATATTGTTCACTTGCATAATTATATATGTACAAAGAAATACAAAAGACATTTAGTTTTAACTTACTTGCTATAAGATTAGTAATATAACTTGTGTTATAAAGTTCGTTATATTGTGTAAAATTATATAGCTACTCTTACTGTCAGGACTTTATAATTAATGGGCAGTCAACATCATACATTGAAGTTAATTCCTAAAACTAGCTAACTTCACATCTAAGTCAAAATGCTTTTCTATAATACTTTCAGTAGGTATTGGTTATATGTATCAAACTTATGTTGAAAATTACCCCTATTATTCTCAAGGATCGGTAATTAGAACCTTTGTTAAATATTCTGAGTAACTCTAAAATAATAATTATTTCTGTCAAACGAACTCTTCTGTTGTCACCATAGCTGCGTAGTGAGTTAACTGGGCTGCACCCTGCAGCTGCTGTTTATTCATTTGTTGGGACAATTATCCTTTCATTTATGAAGATCAGGATTGGTCATTTGTCTGTATGTCGGCATGCTCTTATCAAGAACTGTATGGAATACTGTAGTCCTGGCATTGGAGTAGGTCCATTGTTAGTGTGCTTCTTTATAATAAACGGCTGGAAAAGAATGTTAGTCTAGTTTATCACCCCTCTGACACCTTGTATTTTAGTTCTAAGTTAGGCTGCCTCTTTTTGATTGTCACGCATTTTGTATGAGCCAATATGGACCAATCTATTCGAGATGGGGGCAGGACATGCCCAGAACAGCAAATCAACTAAGATTCAAGTATTGAAATAAGAATCACCATTCGCTACCATTGGTATCTGTACAATGCAATATGTTTACGTTACTGAGCCTCAATTTCACATTTAAAGCTGGATATACAGGATTTGATCAAATCTTAAATGTTAGATATAAGCAACAATTAATCTTAAAAACATTTCATAGCAAACTTAAATTGATTAGAAATCTCATATAGCTGCCCATCATGTATAAAAATGAACGGCATTTATTGGAGTGTAAAATAATCAGACGTCTCTTAATATGTAAGGCCGAATATTAATCCAATGATTTCTGAGAACATTCGAATGAGAAGGGAACAGATATTATCTGTGAATTTGACGATGTTTGTTACAAAACCTAAACTGAATTACTGTGTGATTTTTGGAGTGGCAATGAATTGATAATTAATTTTAGAACTTTGGCAAAGTAAATGATTCAATATTTCTAAATGGATTTGGTCTGATGTTGACTAGATATTTCTTAAGCTGTCAGCTGAGAATGCAAATTCTGTCATGATGATATGGAAAGACATTGGCTATTCAGTGAACGTTGATCAGAAATGGTTTGTCATTCAAAATTCTCAGATATTCAAGATTTCTACACTTGATTTCTTTACTTTTCATCTGGAGAAATATAATATATAATAAGAACAAATGCTGCATTGCATTTAATTCATGAAATTTTTCATATCATCAATATTTAGACATTTGAGTCAGAATTATTAAGAACATAAGTCAATAAGGAAGATTTATTTTCACAGAAGCATACAGTCAACAGCATTTATCAACGTATTTCTTTCAATGTTGTCTCTGAATAAACAGATAAATACATTTAATGGGGATTGTTGACAATGTAATGAACCACAATTACATTTTTATCCTAATTTTTGGATTGGAAATCTATCAGAAAAAAATCCTATATTCAGGACTTGCTGCATATCAATACATGTTACGCGTAGTATCCTCAGTCATAAGAAATAAGGTGTCACCATGGGTCTGGGAAAGATGTAGTGTGTAAATTATAATAAGGTTTCTCTTTCATATCTTTGGATCTGGTGAGACTGTGATGTTTGCTGTGATTATTCATCCTGAGAACAATAAGGCATGTTGAAAGTGTTTTTCACTGAACAGTAATTAGGTGGTCTTGAAGACCATTACGAGTACTTTGTTTTCAATAATGTTGAGCTGATTTCCATGACCTGGGAAATGTTTCTCAACATTTTTCCAAAATTCTGGATTCTAAGCATTCAATGGGTTTCGTGCAAACACCTTTCAATTGTCGTCATTTTCAAACGAGGTGTGTCGTTAAGGGCGGCACGGTGGCACAGTGGTTAGCACTGCTGCCTCACAGCGCCAGGGACCTGGGTTCAATTCCCGCCTCAGGCGACTGACTGTGTGGAGTTTGCACATTCTCCCCGTGTCTGCGTGGGTTTCCTCCGGGTGCTCCGGTTTCCTCCCACAGTCCAAAGATGTGCGGGTCAGGTGAATTGGCCATGCTAAATTGCCCGTAGTGTTAGGTAAGGGGTATATGTAGGGGTATGGGTGGGTTGCGCTTCGGCGGGTCGGTGTGGACTTGTTGGGCCGAAGGGCCTGTTTCCACACTGTAAGTAATCTAATCTAATCTGTAACGCTCAGGCACTGGCTGCAAGTCAAGGTGACAGGAAGTCTGCTTAAAAGTCTCCAAAGCACAACTCTCGGGCTGATTGTGACTGGATCTCTCGAACGGTTGGGACCTCTTTCCACAGTTTTCTGGAGCTGGTTATTTTGTCGAATGTTTGCTTTGTTTGGCTTTTTTTAGCTCCGTTTTCTCCAGCTGTAGGAATATTTAGAATGTTCAATTATGGATGACAGGTCACTTTACCTTCGTGGACAGGGAAAATATGGTTCAATTTTTGTTTAAATAACAAATTGAGAATGAATCTTTGCATTTTAACAAACAAAAGTTTCAATGTTTTCAGTGGTTGACAATGACATTAATTAGATACTCACTAAGAAAGATCAACGGACAATTATAAGCTATTTGCAGGATTATTAAATTGAAAAAGGAAACAGGCATGCAGGGATTTTTTTTGGAAGGCATTGCTTTTTCATTCAAATATCTCGGGTGTTCAAGAGGTCTTTGTAGCTGTTCATTGGGTCGCTTTTCCAGATACTAATTTATAATTCATATCGCTTTTATTGTGCCTGGAATTTTGAGATTTGTCTCAAAGTTAAGAAGAAAACGAAAAGCAATTAATATGAGAACTTGAGTGAATAGAAAGCACAGTAAATTTAAATTACAGAGTGTGAAAGCTCACTCACTTCAATAATTTCAGTCCAAGACAAGATCTGAAGCAATCAGCATGTTTATTCAACGCTTGCAAGCGTGGTGCCTGGAATAAGGCACTCATAGATAAGCAAATACATATATTATGTAGGATTCACTACTCCAAATCCGGTACCCATTACAACTGTTTCGCTCTTGCCTTATCCGGCCTTGTGCATAACAATGTACAAGTTTTACTTGGCTATTTCATCACATCCTGCTGTTACCCATTGCTAGGTATATCCTCCATCACCTTTATCTAAATCCCCCACTTGTGACATTTCCTCGCTTTCCCGAACCATATTGATCGTTATGACGTTTTAATTGGGGTTTGTTTTTTTGTGTTTTTGCAAAATTGGGAAACAGATGCTTATAACTACTGCTTGTACAAGCATGTCTGGCTTAACCCACATTCTCACAGAAGCTGATCTCATTGTCTGTACCATCTACCATTGTTTGCAGGCACCTGTCATTCTTGTATGCACATTTTAGTTAATACAAAAACAATTACATATTTCCTTCACATAGTTTTCATTCTTGTTGACTCAGCTCTTTGTTGAAACAATTATACACTGGTGTGAGTTCATTTATCTTGCATAAGTAATTATGAGTGCAGAAGTATCTCTACTTTACCTATATCCCACAATTTCCCCTTTTTCTTTAACTACCATTTGTTATCTTCTGCATTTTTCTTTTAAGCATTACCCCCAAAGTTCGCAAGCACCATTCCGGATATTTCATCCATCTTGGTCTCACACATTCCCTCATTATTTAATTGACAAGATTCCTCTGCCTGATTGCCTTTTCGGGGCATCTGTTTTATTAAGGCTGTCTCAACCAGTCTTTGGGTGAGCCCTCGTATACAGGGCATGATGCAACAGCCAATGGTCACCAATACCCTGACTACTACTATCAGGGAAGTAAGGATGGAAACCACCACCCCCTTCCATTTTCCAAACCATGATTCAAGCCATCTCTTGAGAGATGTGTCTGCTCCTGAACTCTCAACCAGTTCCTCTGCTAAGGTAGTCAATCCCCTTAACGCCCAAATAGTTGAACCATCAGGTGCAGTGTTATTAGGAATAAAGATGCAACAGCTTCCTCCTAACATCACACACACACACAGACTTTTTCCTCTAAAATTATATCAAGGGCCACTCTGTTTTCCCATGCCATCCTACTTGTCGCATCAAGCTGTTCTGATATTCCTTTCACTGCATCCCTTGCATAATTTATAAATCGTTGTTGATTATAGAAAATGTAATTTATCTAATCTACATTTTTGTTAATTGTTACCCACTAAAAGAGAGCTGACTCAAAGCCTGCTGCAATCTGATTACGAGGCTTGAATTCATCAGGTACTCTCCTAGGGACTCCTACAGAATCGAGATAAATCCTGTCATTGAAAGAAGTGTCAAAGAGTGATCTCTTACACCTTCCCTTTTTCCTCACTATCTTTTCCTTCTCAAATGCCAGGGTAAATGGAATTGCCAATTGTACAATTGCACATATCTTTCTCCAATCCGGAGGTAGGATGGGTGTCAATATTTTGCCTCCACAGTATTACCACAGATCCGCTCGGGGAACCTTTGGTGCTGAGTAGTTCCCTCCCTTGTACGTTTCAGTGACATTCTTAATCTCTGTACATACTTTCAGCTCCCCTAAATCTCTGGACCAATTTGTACCTTGTCTATGCACACACGTCGTGTGATTTCCGACTGTGGCTGAAAACGTAGGGGGGCTTTTGAATCTTTCTTCTCCAAGGGAGCGAACATCAGAGATATGGAGGTACAATTCTTATCATTCCATGCAGTCTTATCCTGTTACAGGGCTATCATTCATTTCATTCCCTTCCAGTCTCGCTTACACCCAAGCGGAAAAGGAACCACCTGGGCCACTGGCCTACCAGAGGCACATGCAATGCAATTGCTCTTGTTCAGACTTTTTACAGCACCCTTTACTCATTCAAACCAGGCATTTGCATCCCCATATCCAGTTTCCTTTTCGATGGTCTGTTTCATTAATATTTACGACTTTCGGATCATCAGGTGGGGTGAAAGGTTGTACCTTATTGTCCAATAGTTCTGCCCATTTTCCCTGTCCTATGCTAATTTGAAAACAACAGCCCGAGAAATCCTTCCCGTTTGCTTACATTTCTATCCCAAATGTTTCATCTAATTGTATCTCATAGGTGACCCCCCACCCCGAGAATTGCTTTGTGTCATGTGGTTTTCTTTATCATTAGGTATATTGGGTTACGATTTTTATCAGGACAAATGAGAGGTGATCGGAAGGTGGCCCAGTGTATTGTGGCAAGACCATTATACCAAGTACCATCCCCAAAGGACTTAAGATGTATCTCTGAGCTGCGGTACTGTCTCTGATTATCTACATCCCCACAATTTACTAAGTTACATGTATGAGGTCTTTTACTTGCGGATTATCAGATTCAGGGACCGTTAATAAGATATATGAAAATTATTTTTGACAAAATCCCAATACTAGGAGAGCTAGCATCATAACTCTAAGCATCCCCAGCATTCTAAAAATTGCGCTGAAGTACAAAAAAACTTAATACACAATCCTACAGAAATAATCCCGCGCTCGCGTCGCCACTGTCTAATCACTTCCTCTAAGTCCCTTCAGCCTGAGTTTCAGCGGGTCTTGCATTGATTCGGCTGTCCAGACTTGTTCCTCAACTGGACATTTCACTAGCCCTTTGATTCGAGTGTAGTGAGTTCAGCCTTTCTCCGCTGTCCTTATTGTCGTTTCGGTAATCAAAGGATCCTGATACGGCCTTTGCCAGTCCGGCTGCAATTTCGTCTCTGTCCATGATTTTACGAAGACCCACTCTCCTGGCCAGATGGGATGAACTGTGAATTCTAGGGGCAGAGTCTGTGCCAATGAACTCTGTTTCCTGAGGAGAGACAAAGACGCGGACAAGCCCAGTATATACTTCTTTAGAACAAGTCTTTCATTTCGGGAATTGTCAATTCACCGTTTGTTCCCAGATGAGGTAATCCAAATATGATTTCAAAGGGGATAGTTCCAAATCTTTCCTTGGGGCTGTTCGTACTCGCAGGAGAGCTATAGGTAAACATTTGGTCCAAGGGAGACTGGTTTCTATTATCAATTTAGAGAGCTATCGTTTGAGTGTTTGGTTCATTCTCTCAAACCTTCCTGATGATGGTGGGTGCCATGGAGCATGGAACTCCCAAGAAATTTCCAACCCTTTCAATATCTCCTGTAACATTTTAGAGGTAAAATGACTTCCTTGGTCGGAATCTATATGGTTCACTCACCCATTTCGGTGAATTATGTGCTCTAATATTATTTTAGACACGACACTTGCAGTGGCGGTAGCTCGGGGGTATTCCTCAACCCAACCAGATAGATGGTCGACTATGACCAGCATATATATTAGTCTTCCTCCTCTGAGTAGTTCAGTATAATCCACTTGTACACTCTGGAAGTATCTCAATCCCGGGTCTCTTCCTCCCGGTGTCTGTTTTCTCAAGACTTTCTTATTTACCTTTGTGCATATTATACATGCCTCACATATATGTTTAGCAATTTTATATATTCCTTTACATCCATATTCCCTAGGAACTAAAAGGTACGTTGCTTGTACTCCCCAATGGCTGACTCGATATAGGACAGCCATAATTTCTCGCATCATCCCGTTTAATCAACTCCTCGTGTGTTAATTCCTTCCCCCGGCTATTTATCAGTCCTCTTTCCTGCTATATCTTTCCAAAAGTGTGCACAACACCAAATGCATATTAAGAGTCACTGTATGCTGCTCACTCTCTATTTTCTTACGCCCTAAGGGCTCTTTCCAATGCATAGAGTTCACAAGTCTGAGATGACAACCCATTTGGCAACATTCCTGCCTCTACCACACTACCTTTCATCCCGTCTACAACTGCATACTCATTTTTCCTTTCCCCTTCAGTCACCCGGGATGATCCTTCTCTAAAAAGTGAGGCTCCTGCATGAAGCGGAACATCTCTGAGGTCCATGCAGACCTTTGTTTGGTATTCTATAATGTCAAGGCAGTTGTGCTTTGGTTTCTGATGAGACTCTCCTTCCCCTTTCCAAAGAAAGGCAGCTGGATTTAAACAATTGTCCGTGACCAACACTAGATCATCCTTTTCTATTAATATTGCCTCATATTTCAGAACACGCGGGTCTGTTAACCATCGCCCAGAATTTTGGTTTAGGATCGTTCTCACTTGGTGTGGGGTGCTTACTATTAGGGATCGCAAAAATTTAAGCTTCCTGCTTTCCTCCACCAACACTGCAGTGGCAGCCATGGCCTGCACACACTCAGGCCACCCCCGGGATACTGGATCCAATAGCTTTGAAAGATATGCTACCGGCTGTTTCTTTCCTCCCCACCTCTGGGTTAATACTCCCAAAACCGCTCCCTTATCTACGTTAGCAAAGAGCTGGAATGATTTATTTAGAGAAGGTAAGGCTAACATGGGGGCATGGATCAGATCTCTTTTGAATTATTAAATAGCTCTTTTTCCTCTTCTTCCCAACTCAGATACTTTGGTTCCTCCTCTAATAGTTTGAGATATAATTTATTCGTCTTTTGAGCATAAGAATCAATCTACAATCTTCAATATCCCGTTAAACCCCCAAAATTACGTAATTCCCCTTTAGTCCTGGGCAGCGGAATCCCCACTATTTCCTCTAACTGTTCCGGGCTTATCTTTCGCTTTCCCTCACTAACTAAATGTCCCAAGTATTTCACTTCTCGCTCTACATATTCTATTTTGTTTTTAGGTACTCGCAGTCCCTGCTGACCCAGGAAATTCAATATTATTTTTCGTGGCTTCTACTACTCTTTCTCTTCTCTTTCCTGTTACTAAGAGGTCGTCTCCACGCTGCAACAGGGCAGTTCCCTTAGGACTGGTACATTTCTCCAATATTTGTTCTAACATCGGTCCAAACAAATTCAGGGATTCCGTAAACCCCTGGGGGAGCACGGTCCACCGGTATTGCTGTTTCCGTCCTTTCTTGGGTTCTTCCCATTCAAAGGCAAAAAAAAATCCTACTTTCCTCCGCCAAGGGACAAGCCCAAAAGGCATCCTTTAAATCTGTCGCACTAATCCATTTGTGGTCATGAGGGATCTTACTTAATAACGTATAGGGATTTGGCACCATTGGGTGATTGATCTGGACTATTCGATTCAAAGTTCTCAACACCTGCACCAATCGATAAGTTCCATCGGATTTCCGTACTGGTAGGATTGGGGTATTATAAGGAGACATACATGGCTCCAACAATCTATCTCTAATCAGTCCCTCAATTACTGGCTGCAATCCACGTTTACCGTATATGGATATTGTCACTCACAGACAATGTCCTCTTTCCGTTTTAAACTTATTTCTAGGGGAGGGATCTGCATTTTTCCACGGTTCCCTTCTCTAGCCAATATAATCGGGTCTATCTCTCTCCACATCTTCTGTCAACATTGCCATTTGTACAACTAATTCTTTTTCCTGAATTCATTTCCCCAGTCCTAAGAAGATAATTAAATATCTCCCTAATAAGTTACTTCCTCTATCAGGGATATACAACAGTTCCCCTGTGACTGTATCTTTCAGACCTTCTATCATCATAGGTTCAAACACTGCAACAGTAAATACTTCCCCTTTTACGCCGGACACAGTAATTGACTGTGTTGACATTCCTACTTTCTTTGGTTTAAAATTCAGTGATGACCGTGCTGCCCCCGTATCTACTAGGAAGACTACCTCTTCCCTACAGGTCCCACCTTCAAGTTTATCAAGGGTTCCTGGTGGGTCCCCGGGGGCAGGAACCCCTGACACCCCTATTCTTCATCAAAATTCAGATGCAGAATTGCCCTTTCTTCCCTTTGTAGATCAGGACACTCCCGCTTAAAATGCCCGATCTTTCCGCAATAATAGCATCCTGCCTATGGAGACTTCCATCTCTGCCCCTGTCGCCCGAACCCTCGATCAAATTCTCCCCCTTTTCCTATCCCTCTCCCTCTTCCTCTCTGTCCTACATGCTGCCACCCATCACTCCGGTTGCTCACTGTTGGTTCCAATCTTTTCTTTACTACATCATCAATCGTAGCTACCATCATTTTTGCCTTCTGTTTTTGTCTCTCATCCTCTCTCTTTGTAAACACTTCCTGTGTCTCTCTCAACAATTCATCTAATGGTGTTTCGCTCCTCCCTTCTATCTTCAGTATCTTTCTCTGTATTTGGCCATGCCTTTGTCACAAAATGCATTTTCAAAAGACCCTGTGTCACCGGGTCGTCAGGGTTTATTCCAGACTATTTCCGCATTGAGCCTCTTAATCTTTGCACGAAAGCTGAGGGAGTCTCATCTTTTTCCTCTCTAACTTCAAAGGCTTTAATCAAATTCTGCGACTTCGGAACTGCCTCTCTTATTCCTTTTAGTATCAGGTATTTCAATTCCCTCATTTCTTCCCAATGCTCTGGGTTTTGATTTTCCCACTGGGTGTCTCTGAGGGGAAACTCCGTCTCTCCCTGTCCAGTATCCCCATCTCCATTTTTTAATGGCTGCTCCTGGTATAGGTCCCAATTTTTCCCCAGTAAATAGTATATTCAAAATAGACATTAACTCAGTCCACGTACACAGACGGGGCCCCAAAAATTGATCAATTTGTTCAGACAATGCTACCGGATCCTCAACCAGGACCGTCATCTCCTTTTTAAATGTTCTGACTTCCCCACTGGTGAGGGGGCACTTACAAACCCAATCGCTTTGTCCCCTATTGGCACCTCCTGAAAGGGATAAGTCTTCACACTCTTCCCCTTTTTTGTTTTTGTTTTTCACCCTGAGACTTTGGTTTAGATACTCCGGAGGCCTCCTCTACATCTACTTTATCTTCCCTTTCTTTTGTTGAGGATTGAAGGTCAGGAACAATAACATCCCTGTCCACTGACCCTTCGTCCTCCTCTTGTGGGTCATCCGTTACCTGTCCCTGTCTGTCTGTCTCTCCTCCTCCCCTATTTTCACCTAATCTAATTTTATGGTACGGGAGTGGGGAGTGCAAGTAGGCAAAAGTATCCCAGGGACTAGGTGGGGCAGAGGGGAAATCCTTTGTTTTTACTACCATCATTCCCAAACTGCCCTTCCAACCAGACTCATAGTCTGCCTCTTCTTGAATAAACGTTTGTTTTTTTTATTCACATACTAATCTAAATACTGACATACTCAATCCTCATCCGAATCATACTTTGGCCAGAAGACAGCTGGGTGAAGTTTTGGTTCTTTGGTCCATACTAACAATAATAGTTAATCATTTTATTTTTATCTTTTTCCCTTGTACAAGTGTTACTTGTCCCTTTCCTACACATCCTCCCCAACGGACGTTGAGGAGGAATGTTACCAGGGACTTTTCCTTCCTTTATTCCGTGACAGTTCGACTTACTCTGCCTACCTCCATTTCTCGCGGCCCTCACCAGTCCCTCTGCGATTAAATACCCCTTTTCCCGGCCATCAAGTTAATACATAAAAGTCAGTTTTCTGACGTTGGTCTGTGCAGAGTTGCCTGGCCCCTTTTTTTCCCATATTATTATCGACCTCCTTTCACTGTTTGATTCAGATGTCTCTCTTGTGGGATTCGTATCACTCTTCCAAGGGAGCAGACAAAACCGAGACAAGAAACCGCTCCTCAATTGTGAATGGGAGGCATCTTCCCAATGTCCAGGGCCAGCCTCTCCCCCCGGCGATGGAAGAATATCCCGGATGATCCCCCAATTGTGAGAAACTACAATAATTTCAGTGCGAGACAAGACCTGAAGCAATCAGTATGTTTATTATATGCTTGCAAGCGTGGTGTCTGAAATAGCCACGAAGAGTTTAGCAAGTGCATAGGATTCACTACTCCAAACCCGGTGCCCATTACTATTGTTTCTCTCTTGCCTTATCCGGCCTTGCGTATAACAAAGTACAGTTTTTTCTTGGCCTTTTCACCACATCCTGGCTGTGGTCAACTGTTAGGTATATCCTCCTTCACTGCGATCTATTTCCCCCACTTGTGACATTTCCTCCCTTTCCCCAACCATATTGAACCTTAGACCTTTTAATTGGGTTTTTTTTTGTTTTTGCAGAAATGGGAAACAAATTCTTATAACTCCTGCTTGTACAAGCATATCTGGCTTAACCTACATCCTCACAGCACTTTATCTATTTGTCTGTACCATCTACCATTGTTTGCAGACACCTTTCATTCTTGTATGTGCATTGTAGCTAATATGAAAACAATTATACTTTTCCTTCACATAGGTTTCATTCTTGTTGACTCAGCTCTTGGTTGAAACAATTGTACACTGGTGTGAGTTCATTTACCTTGTATAAATAATTATGATTGCAGAAGTAACACTACTTCACCTGTAACCCACAGTTGGTAGTGTAGTGAACAAAGACGTACAAAGGATACAGAAAATTTGCAGTCCAGGAACAGGCCCATTGGACGGCCAAGCCTGAGTCGGTCCAAATCAACTATCTAAACATGTCACCCAGTTTCTAAGCACCCGTATCCCTCTGCTCCTCACTTACTCATGCATCTGTCCAGGTGTACCTGGAATGAATCTACCATACCTGCCTCTACTGCCTCTGCTGGCAACGCATTCCAGCACCTACCACCCTATGTATAAAATAAATTCCATGTCTATCTCCCTTAAATATTTCAACTCTCTCATTGAACGCGTGACCTCTCATTATTGAATCCTTCATCTTGGGAAAAAGCTTATCTCTAGCCACCCTGTCTGTACCCTTCATGATATTGTTGACCTCAATCAGGTCCCCTCAATCTCGTTTTTTCCAATGAAAGCAGAAGTTACCTACTCATCCTCTCTTCAGAGCTTGCATTTTCCATACCAGGCAACATCTGCATAAATCTTCTCCTCATTCTCTCCTAAACGTCCACATAATTTTGGTAAGTTGGCGATCAGTACTGTACAGAGTATTCTAAACGCGGCCAAACCAGAATCTTGTCCAATTTTAGCAGGACTTGTCTGCTCTTATACTCAATGCCCTATCCGATGAAGGCAAGCATGCCGTATGCCTTCTTAAACACTCTATCCACCTGTGCAGTCACCTTCAGAGTACAAAGGACCTGAACTCCCAGATGTCTCTTCTCATCAAGTTTACCCAAGGCTCTTCCGTTTACTGTATACTTGGCTCTGGAATTAGACTTTCCAAAATCATCACCTCGCATTTTCTTGGATGGTACTCCACTTGCCACTTCTCCGCTCAACTCTTCTGTCTTTCTATATTCCCCTTCATTTTTTGACAGTCCCCTATGTTTTCTGGCTACTCCACCAATTTTTGTGTCATTTGCAAACGTAGTGGCGAGATACTGGGCTAGCAACCCTTGGAGATTGGAACATGGCAGTTGTTCATCCCATGCAGCAAGGAACCAAGTTTGGATCCTTGTTCCCACTGAAGTACCACGGTTTCCTGATGTAGATCAATAATTCAAACGTATTTTTACGAGTCATGATTTAGAAGTTTACTGACGATACTTTGTCTTGTAGTTGACTATGATGAATAATGCCAGGGACCACAGGGGTGTGTCCATCAGGTGGAAAGGAAAAATGGCGAATGGAATTCAATCCAGACCAATGAATTTGGGGAGTTTTAATAATAACAGAGGATTCTAAGTGGTGTACAGGAACAAAGAGATCTTGGAGTGGTCATTCACAGATCTCTGAAGATTGTTGGACGGGGGATCAGTTGTTCGAGAGGTTTTTGGATGTTTTCTATTGTTGACCACAGACTGTGAATGATATTCGATCTTCAGCAACCGCCAGTTTAGGAAAAAAACTAAAGGAATGAGCACAAGTCTGGTCCATGCAATAATGTACATTTTTAAAAACTGAAAGATGAAAGTTAGAGGGCTGAAGTGTAAATCTTTGCCCAACAAACTACTTCACCACTCAATGAACTTATCACTGATTCCTCTCCCAGTCATGCTGGTATGTGCCTTGCAGGGTAATTTCCAAATGGTGAAGATTCAGTGCATCTTCAAACTTGCCCTTATAGTCGGTACAGTTTTTGAGCTTTGAAGGTTCTGTCAACAAAGCCTGGATTACTTACTCCAGTGAATCTTCTAGGTGGTGCACACTGCTGCAATTGTGCCTGAGCAGTTAAGGGAATAAATATTCAGGTGTTAAACAATGTACAGTTAAGTGACTGCATTGTCGTGGAGGATGCCCAGTTCCTTCAGTGGCATTGAGGCTGCACGCACCAAGACAAATGGAGAGAGTTCTGTTAAGCATCTAATCTGTGCGTTTCGGACGATGTAGGCTTCACGGAGATGGGAATTGAGTTAATTATCAAACAAATCTTCGAGTAAAAAATGAGGTCTGCAGATGCTGGAGATCACAGCTGCAAATGTGTTGCTGGTCAAAGCACAGCAGGCCAGGCAGCATCTCAGGAATAGAGAATTCGACGTTTCGAGGGCTTATGCTCGAAACGTCGAATTCTCTATTCCTGAGATGCTGCCTGGCCTGCTGTGCTTTGACCAGCAACACATTTGCAGCAGTAATTATCAAACAAAGTTGACCGACGGACAAGTCTTTGTCGTCAACTTCTTTATATGGGTGGTTAGGTCCAATTTCTCCTAAATACAAGCTCCCAGGGCGATTACTCGGAGGAATTCAGTTACATTGAAGCCATTGAATGTCAATCGAATATGATTAGATTCTCATTTGTCAGAGTTATCTTCGCTGTATTTGGTCTTTCTGTGGATCAATCCGATTCCAATCGCTTTCTGATTTCAAGTTCCAAGTCCCGTCTGCGCCTAAAATTTCAACCCGTTTCCTCGCCAAAATTTCTCCAGCTGTTTAATAATATGTAAGGAAGCTGTAAGGGACAGCGCAGACTTACTAACATCTTGGTAACTCTGTATACAGTAGAACGTCGTGGAGTGATTGGTTAGGCTGGGATTATTCTTCTTGAAACAAAAGATGTGGAGGGGAACTTTATAATCACATAATAACAATTATAAACGTTCAATATTCGTGGAATCTTGACAGGGTAGATACATATGGCTTGCCCTATGCTCTGAGCAGAGGGCATAATCTCAGAATTAGATATTGCCCATTTAATTCAGAAATGAGGAGTAATTTCTTTGCTCAGGGGTCAAAGAATCTGGCATTTTCCAGTAACCGTTGTAGAGACTGTATGGTTGGGTATTTTCAAACTGTGCCAGGTAGTTAATCAGATAGATGATGAAACTTTGTCCAGCTAAGTGTTCAGAAAGGAATTTAAGATTATCGGATAAATCATGTTAAAAATCACACAACACCAGGTTATAGTCCAACAGGTTTAATTGGAAGCACACTAGCTTTCGGAGCGTCGCTCCTTCATCAGGTGATAGTGAAGTGACTATCAGAAGTGAATTAGATATATCTCATTGGAACGATTAATGTTGTGTTCAAATTTGCTCTGACTTTATTTCAGCTTAAGGAAAATACTGCTGAGAAAAACAGAGGATTAAAGTGCAAAAGAAAACCCACCAGTTTTGTTGTTCGTTGCTTTGGCAGATTTCACTGAGTATTAAATGGACCAAACATTATGGAGTTTGTTGTCACATCCTCAACGCATATGATGAAAGCAGGAAGTCGATCTCCAAGCAACTGGTCACTTCCTATTCATTATGTAATGTCTTCCCTTCACAATAAATAAAAATCCACTCAGTTGCATTTACAATGCTTTAGGTGGAATATTATGCCAAATCTTTCAAAATGCAGAGTTTTGGAACCGAATCTTATTCAGCTGCGCACATTTAAGAAATTTCTTTACATTTAAAGTCAACCAACTTAGACATTTTTTCCCCGCAACGTCGACTGACTTCACCCCCTCCCTGTACCTTTCCCTCGCCTTCGCTGTCTCACTCCTTGTGAAATGTATTCCTTATGTCACCAAATGTGCCTTTCCAAATAGTTTGAAAAACAGATTCTCGGAGTGACAGCGATTCTGTTCTCATCATTTCTTTGTCCTTCAAATGTTTTATCAAAGGTATTGAATTCCTGACATCTAGATGTTCACTTATTTAAAAGAGGGAATTTTACACCCATTTACTCTGTCCAAATATTTCATAACCTGAAAAAAACCCATTAAGTCTTCCTTGGTTCAGGGATAACTGTTCTCAATTTTCCAAGAAGACGAATGAATAAAATCTCATCCTCAGTACACCCCATCAGCGTCGTCTCTAATGGTTTTACACGCCAGTAAACACTGTCATTATCAATTCCAATAGAATCACAGAATCCTACAGTGCAGAAGGAGCATTTCAGTCAATCGAGCCGATGTCGACTCTCTGAAGAGCATCTCACCCAGACCTAGCCCTCCTCCCTATTTCCTTATATTTCACCTGAAGAAGGGGGATCCCTCCCCCTTATGATTTCAAATAAACCTGTTGGAGTATAACTGTCGTCCTGTGACTTCTGACCTTATCCCCGCGTTATCCCTGGCTAATTCACCTAACTTACTTAATTCACTACCCGGACACGAGAGGGCAACTTAACTTTGCCAATCAACCTAACTGTCCCTCTGAACAGCAGTGCGAATTACTGAGACGATGTTCCATCATACTGAGCAAATGCTGTATCATTTTTTAATGGTATTATATCCTGGTAACAGCCTCATCAAAACAAACGAAACCAAATTCAATGTATCGAAACGCTACTCTGTCCTTTACAATTTCATTCGTGCTGCGGGAAGTGTTTCTGTACTCATATTTGAATACGTTTATGTTGTTTCTTCCTCAGCTTCCTGCTTCTAGTAAACACTTCAATCTGGAACAAGTCTGTCAAATGCTTTTCATTCCAACACAGTCACAAGGTGATGTATGCAGAAGTCACGTGTTTGGCCGTTCACTGACACTCTGCCTCCCTGAGAACTGCAGTCCTTCCCACCTTTATTCAGGCAGCACTGTCCTTCGTGTGATATGCCCCATCGAGAATGGAAGGACAGGTATCAATACCCTCACTTGAGAATGGAGTGACAATTGTAAAATGTTTACTATGTCCCCAGTGGAAAATTGAGCCCTGTGACAGGCGTGGACACGAACCATGATACTACCGAGGACAAGAGTGTCAAAGGAGGCCCTTCAACCAAATGTGGCCACACTTCTCAAAGACAACTGCCTAATGAACTGAATCCCATTTCAGAATGCTTATCCCACAGCCTTATATGCCTTGGCATCACAAGTTCACATCTGAATGTTGGTTCAGGTTATAAGGGTTTCTGCCACTCTGAGCAATTCAGACAGTGTATTCCAAATTTCAACCACCCACTGTCTGAATAAAGCATTTTCGCACATCTTCTCAAACGTTTCTGTCTTTCTCCTTAAGTATCTGGCCCCTGCTGATCGATCCCTCCATCAACGGGAAACTCGTTCAGTCAACCCTGTCCATACCCTAACTCAATCATGTCTCCTCTACATCTCCTTTGCACTGCGACAAACAGTCCACTTTGTCCTGTCTTTCTTCACAACTGAAACTCTTCAGCCCAAACAGTATCCCGGTAAATATCTCCTGCAACTTTCTCAGTGGGATCACATCCCTGCGATAATGTGACATGCAAAACTGCACACAAAACTCTTGCTTGAGCCTAATGAGCATTTGTTTTAAAATTTCTGAATTAGTATGAGGGCGATTCTGGCTAAGCAGAATACATTACCCATTCCTAATTGCCCAGAAGGCAGTTGAAACTCAACCATATTGCTATGAGTCTGAAGTCACATGCAGGTCAGACCAAGTAAGGAAAGCAAATTCCATTCCGAAATGACATCAGTGAAACAGATTGTTTTTCAACAATTGTCAACGGATATATGTAGTCATCAGATTCTTCCTTGCAGATTTTTTTTTAATCCAAATTTTACAATCATGGCATGGTGGGATTCAAGCCCGAGTACCTAGACTATTACCTCGGTCTCTGGATTATCAGTCCTATGAAATTATCACAAGACCAGCGCAGAAAGACATAAAAGCTGATCTTTTCCAATAAAATCTATTTTCCCCAAAACTGCCCTGGGTCATTTTCCATGAGCCTGATGCTCCAATTGTCTCTGGCCTCTGTCAGTGAAAGCTGCTCCATGGGGATTAATTTCACAACCGCGGTATTCAAACAGATCAATTTGTTTGAAGGTCCTGATGGTGTCATTGGGGCACGTTAACCCGGCAACAGTAACCGCAGCACAGACAGGACAGTTTGAATGTGAAAGAAAGTGATAGATTGTGCATTGCCTGAGAGAAATGCGGGAAAGAGACGGAAAGGAGGTTAAATGATCGTAGGAAGGAGAGAAATCTCAGACTACAGGTGTGTTTGAATCCTGATATATGAAACTCAGAGATGTGAGAGTGCGGAATTTGAAGGTAGAACACAAACAGGACAACTGAGAGAACACTTAGTACCGTGATTCGGTTTCAAATCGAGGTTGCTGTGGTCACAATGCAAAATACCGACAGCCACGGTCTCAGTAACCACAGAACAGGATGCTTGCAAGCAGCAATAAGTATACTAGCAGAGGAAATGTACAATATTAGTACTCAGCAAACAGTGACAGACATTTGGGAACTCAGAATGAGCTGAATATTTCAGTTCGATGTCCTCAGAGGCTGTGGAGATCCCTTGAATGAGAATGTTGGAAAATGAGATTGATCGATTTCGAAAAAACATCAAAATACTCGGGGGACAGTGCAAGATATTGTTGAAATGGATGTTTCATTAGCATTTTAGGCTAACATCGGCACAGCCTCCCAGTTCCAACCGGAAATGGGGATGGGAATGAGTGCGCAGAGTTACTCTCTGGCTCCAGTGATGCAATAGGTGAGCGTGTTGTCCTTCTATGATGGTATCGAGGCGCAAGAAATTCCTCGGTTGATTGTGCTCCTGCTCAAGGGAATGGTTGTCCCCGTTTATACTATCATAGCGATTTCTGGTGCATCTTGCTAAGACAGCTAAGTGGAACAACTGGAGCGTGTTGAGCCCTTAACTTTGCAGTGTTGGGTTTAAAAGATGATTTTGCAATTTGGATCTGTGATTCCGGCACTGGTCGTGGCAGCTACATTTGCTTGCATCAGCTCAGCATCAGTTTCGTCCACACAGTTAAGACTTCATCCTGGAGAAGGTGGTGTTGGGGTGATATTTTAAATTAGTTATCCTTGGCGACTGGAACACGGAAAGGATGATGTTTAAGTTCGATGAATAAAACCTAAAATGCAAGTCTGGCCTCAGGAACAGAGATCATGACTTTAATTTCCTTCAATCCCATTCATTCATGTCCCTTATGCAGGGTATTCTACCATCTTCCCCCAGTCCGGCCTACGAGAGACTCCAGGACCAGACAAAACATGAGCTGACCCACAATTCAAGAACCCCCCCCCGTGTGGGGAAGCAGTCTAGTCGGCCCCTGCAGTCCACACATACATCTGAAGCGCATCCCACCAGACCGCACGGTATTCCCTATCCCATAAGCCTGCATTTCCCGATGTTGATCCCTATAACTGGCACATCTTTGGCCAGAGGGAGAAATAAAAATACAAACACGCAGACAACGTGCAGGCTGCCCACAGACAGACTCCCGAGGCTGGGATCGCACCCGGGTGTGTGGTGTAGCCAGGCAGCAATGAACGAGGGGCGAAGAATAAATGTTGTCCTGACCAGTGATACTCTCACCCTGTGGGGGAATGAGAAAGAATGAAAACACATTCACAACATGGAAAACGGGATTTGTATCTGTGTGGACACAATTTGAAAGGATCGTTCACCCTGGGTAGAAAAAGGACGCCGAGATCACTGAGAAAGCAGGGAAATGTGGGAACTGCTGGAAGGGATGCAATTACCAACCGAAATGGAAACTCATTTAATCAGTAACACTGGGGAGAGGCCGTTCACGTGTCCCATGTGTGGGAAGGGATCACTGAGCAAAACCACCTCCGGACACTCCAGCAGGATTACATATCGCATCAGGAGTTCGATTATGCTGTCAATGCTGCTGTTAATTCCAACCAGCTGCCTGCTCCATAGCGTCAGTCAGAGAGCCATACAGCATGAAGGCGTACAGGCCTGTCAATCCAACCAATCCATGCTGAACATACTGCCAAACTAATCTACACCCATCTGCCTCCTCCTGTACCCGTTGAGTGGTTATAATGCCCTTATAGTTTTATTACTGTGTTGTTAATCCAAAAACCCAGGTAATATTTTGGGGACTAAGGGTTCAGGTCCTGGCAGGACAGATAGTGGAGTTTGAATTCAGCAAGCACCTGGAATTGAAGAGTCTCGTGATGACCAGAATCAGTTGTGTGGAAAATCCCATCTGATTCACTCATGCCAGTTCGGGAAGCAAACTGTCATATTCATCAGCTCTGTCCCACAGGAGACTCCAGATGGATAATACCGTGGTTTACTCTTAAATGTCCTCTGGGTAATAACTGATTTACTTTTAAAAAATCCACTTTCCCATTCATGTTTGGAATCAATTGTCCATTAAATGTTGCAAACGTACCCTCGTCCATCACTTCCTCAGCAAGTTAATTGCACACGTAAAACACCTTCCCGAAAAAAGCCTCACATGACTTACTTTTTAAAAAAATCTCTCTCATTTCATCGTAAACATATGCCCTCTCGCCTTGAAATCCCCATCCTGGGAGAAGGCAGCTATCGTTAGCTCCAACCTTCCTTTCAATAATTCATAAACTTCTGTCAGGTCGCTGTTCAAACCCCTAACCTAGAGTGAAAACAGTCTCAAATCGGAGAAAGTGAGAACTGCAGATGAGAGATCAGAGTCGAGAGTGCTGTGCTGGGAAAGCACAGCAGGTCAGGCAGCATCTGAGGAGTAGGAGAATCGACGTTTCAGGGAAGAGCCTGCTGACTGACAATATCTCGAAAACTTACTCTTCTGCTCCTCGGATGCTGCCTTACATGTTGTGGTTTTCCAGCACCCCGATCTCGAATCTGAAAATAGTCTCAGCCTATCCAGTCTTCCATTGTAACTCAAACCTTCCACACATGGCAACATGCGTGTATACTTTTCTGAACCTGCTCCAGCTGAATAATATCATTCCTATAACTGGGCGACCAGAATTGGACGTAATATTCCAGAAGAGGCCTCATCAATGTCCTGCAAAACGCCAACATAACGTCCCAACTACTATACACAAAGGACTGTACAATGAAGGGAAGTGCGTGAAATGCCTTTGAACCATCTTGTCTGTAGGTGATGCAAACTCCAAGGAATTATGTACCTGCATCCCGAGCTTCCATGTTCTACTACACCGCCCAAAGCCCTACCCTTGTTGTTGTGCCAAAATACAATACCTTCCATTTATCCAGATTGAACTCCATGTCACATTTTTCAGTCCAACGACTCATTGGATTAAGATCCTTTTGAAACTGAAATAATCTTCCTCACTGTCTACAATTCTGGCGTCGCCTGCAAACCTACAAAACAAGCCTGCAGTGAGTTCCACTGTTTTCTCATATAGATCAATGATTCATATTTACTTGTAGTGGCTGTGATTTAGCAGTGTGCAGATCACACAACAGTTAGTCATGCAATTAACCATGAGGAAGAAAGCCGCAGACTACAGGGTGATATTAAACAATTGGAAATGAAAATGGTGAAAACAATTCATTCCAGGCAAGTTTGTGATAGTGAAGCAATTTAAAACTTCAAACCAGCCACCCTCGCTCCAGTTGTGGCACTCAGATGTCTCAGCAAGATGCACTGTAGATTTCTATGTCATTATAAACGGGAACAAATTTTCCCTTCTCCCCACCCCCCCCCCCCCCCCCCCCCCCTTTGACCAGGAGCACTCCCAATCTCGGAATTGCTTGCGCCTCTAAGCTATCATAGAAATACTGTGCATTCAACGGTTGTATCACTGTAGCCATCGAGTATCTGTGCGACCTCATTCCCATCCCGACTTCCACTTGGATCTTCGCGACTGCGTCACTCAATTCCTCTGATTCTGGTGTAGGGAATTGGGACGACGTGGCAGCAGTGGTTACTGCCTTGTGGGGGGAAACTGGTGAAGTAGCCGGTGTTAAACTGCATTACTATTAAAGCATCATTTCATCAAAACCTGCATTGGCCCCGGAGGTTTTGATGTTTTGGAGAAATCTATTTCTCTCAGCCTTCAGCATATTAATGATGGAATCACCACAGCCACTGGGGGAAACCGACATTAAACGGTCAGCCCATTCTGAGTTCCCACATATCTGTCACTGTTCGCTCAGCACTGATATTGTGCATTTGGTGCGCTGCCTAACATTTCCTATGATACTGAACTTATTGCACACCGTCAGCGTGCCTGTCTGTGGAATTCTCTGATCGTATAATCGTTAGTGCACTGCGTTGTGGCTGCAGCAACAGCGGCTCGAATCCGTGTTACGGCTGTCATTGCTCCATCTGTCCCTGTTTTTTGTGAAACACAAAGGAATCAGTTGATTTAATATGGTAATTTTCTCCAAGCTGATGATCTTTTCCCTTCAAATTCTGCTCGCTCACATCTCTGTGTTTCATATGTCAGAATTCAAATACACCCGTTCTCAGAGACTTCGCACCCTCCTTCGATCACTAACTAAACTTTCCGTCCCACGCCCCCATTTCATTAATTTAGAGATGCCGGTGTTGGACTATGGTGTACAAAGTTAAAAATCACACAACATCAGTTTAGAGTCTAACAGGTTTAACTTAGCAGTAGTTTTCGGAGCGCTGCTCTTTCATCATGTGGTTGTGGAGTTATTTCCTATTTCATTAACGCAATGCAGAATCTAACACTGACTCTCACATTGATACTGTTCACTCTGTGCTGCTGCAGTCACTGTTGCTGGGTGAACGTGCCCCAACCCCACCACCGGGACCTACACACCAGTTGATCCATTTGGTTACCACTGTTATGAGGCCAATCCTAAGGTAGCAGCTTTTTCTGATATGGATTTGCGATTATTGGGGGTCAAGCTCAGGAAAATGACAGAAACAGGACAATATCGAGGTAAAGCAACTTCGTTGGGAAAGATTAGTTTCACTAGTTTTCTGCAATGCCCGATGACTATTACCACTGTACTGTTAACTCAGATATCAAGCAAATGAACCAGGGCCCCGCGTTTGACTCCAACCAGGCCAGCTGTTAGAATTGGGATACAATAATTATCTGGAATTAAGAATTTAACAACACCTATAAGTCCATGGTCATTTGTTGAAAAAACAAAACCATTGGGTTCACTGACGTCGTTTGAGGAAGGAACCTGCTGTTCTTACCTGGTCGGGCCTCGATGTGACTCCAGACTCACTGCAATACGGTTGAGTCTCAACTGCCCGCTGTGTAATTAGGGATCGCAATCAATACTGCCGAGCCAGTGACGCCCTCATACTGTAACAGAATAGGAAAAACAGTTATTTCAGCTCTCGCTAGAATACTGCGTGCAGATCTGCAATTCACAGTCCAGCAGTGATGTGATCGGACTGGGAACGTTGCAGAAGAGATTCTATGGGATATTGTCTGGGCTGAAGAGTTTCAGTTATGAGGAGAGATTGGACAGACTGGGGTTGTTTGTCGCCGAGGGGAGGAGATTGGAGAAGACATGACTGAGATGTACACAATAATGAGGGATATGGATAGGATAGACTGAAAGAAGCGTTTGTAATTGATGGAGGGATCGAACACTGGGGTCAAGAGATTTCGGGAAAAGGCAGAAAGGTTTGATTATATCTGCGGAAAGGGTCAGAGAGGCGGAAACTCTTTTAACCTGAAAAAAAAAATTCTGATGTGAATTTGTGATGCCAAAACATATAAGACTATGGGCTAAATGACGGAAATCTTGATTCAGGTCGTTAAGCAGTTATGTTGGACAAGTGCGGCCACAACGGGCTGAAGGGCCTCCTTCGATGTTATTGTCGTCCACTGTACTGTGGTTAGTGTCCCCTCCTGACACAGGGCTCAATTGTCTGCTGAGGGCATTGTAAATATTTTAAACCTGTTGCTCTGTTCCCCACTGAAGGTTATTAATGCCTGGCCTTCCATTATCAATAGGATATGTCACAGCAAGGACAGTGCTGTCTGAATCAGCTGGGGAAGGGCTGCAGCTCCTGAGGAGAGAGCGTCAGTGAAAGTGCAAAGACGTAACTTCTGCAAACTGCACATTGCGTTTGTGTTGCAATGGAAATCATTATATAGAGTTGTTCCTGACTGATATGTTTATTTAAAGCAGGAATGTGACAACGAAAATAGGGTAAATCCATTCAGATCTGAGGGTAAAAACATTTCCAGCAGCACTAATGTGGTTGTACAGCGCAGAACAGCGTTTGGATGCATTGAATTCGGGTTGGTGGGCGCAGCTTGCTTTCACTAGGCTGAGTTACCAGTGTGTAAAGCCATTAAACATGTTACAGATGGTGCTCAATGTGATGGTACATTTGCTCAGTGGTTCACACTGCTGTTAAGTCTGCAGGTTAGGTGGATTGGCCGTGTTAAATTGCGCTGATGTGTCCAGGGAGTGAATTCAGTAGGTTAAGTGAATTAGCCATGCGTCACGCAGTGATAAGGTCAGCAGCCACTCGATGCCAAGCTTTATGCCAGCAGGCTTATTTGAAATCACAAGCTAGAAGCCTGCGGGAATAGAGACAGAAGCTAGGTCTGGTTGAGATGCTGTTCAGAATGTCCCTACAGACGTGATTGGCTGAATTGTGCTTTCTGCATTGTAGGGAACCTGTGATTCTATCAGAGAGGACACTGCCAGCGCTTACTAAGCTGGTAAGACATTAGAGACGATGCTGACGGCGTTTTTTGGGGATGGGATTTTATTTATTTGTGTTTAGGAAAATTTGAAACTGATCCAAGGAAAACCGAATGGAAGTTTTCCAGAGTTTTTGAGGTTTGGAGAGAGTAAATCGGTGGTAAATTCACTCTTTCAAGTTCGTAAATTTCTGAACGTCAGGCTTTCAATATCATCGATGTCGGACAAAGAAATGATGGGAGCAGAATTTCTGTTACTCGTAGAATCCATTTCCAAAATATTTGGAAAGGCACATTTAGAGACACATAAACAGTGAATTTCTCCAGGATAGAGACAGCCTGTGGTCAGGTAAAAGTGTAAAAATGGGGTGTTGGGGTTGGAAGGTGCGAGGAAACAATGTCTAACTTGGACGACTTTAGATGTAAAGAAATATCAGAAGCGTATGCAGCTGAATAAGATTCAGCAAAAAACCTCAGAGTTTTTTTAAGATTTATATTAATATTCTGCATGAAGCATTATAAATGGAACTGAAAAGATTTTGTATATTGTCAAGGGAAGTTATTCCATAATGAATAGGAAGTGACCCATCTCTTGGAGATCTATTTCCTGCTTTAATCCCATGCCTGGAAGATGGGAGGACAATCGCCATGATGTTGGGTTCATTTGATACCCACTGAAATCTGCCAACGTAACTGAGCATCAAAACTGGCGTCTTGTTTTGCAGTTTAACCTTCTGTTTTTTTCTCATCAGTATTTTCCTTAAGCTGAAATAAATTCGGAGCAAAATTGAATACAACATTAAGGGTTCCAATCATATAAATGCAATTCACTTCCGATCATTGGAATGAACAGAGTGAAGTTGCAGCAAAATTAATGAAATGAAACGGACAACACTGTATTTCCACGAATTTTACCCAGTTCAGGTGCAGCCATATGAGAAAGCCCATCGAGCTCAAACATAACCTTCACTTCTCTCTCCATATATACTACTTCACGTGAGAAAGAAACTGTCTGAAAAATTCATGCGTCAAGATTAAATGTGCGTGTGAATGTGACGGGAATTTCATGTTTGCTGGTTCATTCTGAGAGAGTACCGACACGGAATGAATCAAGGACAAGGTATTCCTTCCAAGGACGAGGTCAATTCCTTGGATTTTGCTTGTATTATTATTCTGCTGAAAGCAGAAACATAATGACATGGATTCGA
Source organism: Hemiscyllium ocellatum (assembly GCF_020745735.1). Taxonomy (NCBI): domain Eukaryota; kingdom Metazoa; phylum Chordata; class Chondrichthyes; order Orectolobiformes; family Hemiscylliidae; genus Hemiscyllium; species Hemiscyllium ocellatum. Next base: position 85,818,127 of record NC_083414.1, on the reverse strand, counting down.
TTCCTATCAGGGAATTTCTTATCGCCTCGGTGCACCATATGTGATCTTGATGTGGTGACATATGAACGCCTTTGCTATGGGCTGAAGTGGCCACGGGGTTAAGGCGACGGGTTGGTCTTCCATTGTGCATGTGTAGATTTGAATCCAGCTCTGGCTGTTACTTCTATCAAACGCAGCTGTGGTTTCCCTTTGTGCCTCGCATCTTTAGTATACATTGGATGGAGAATCTTGCTCTTGCCCTTCCTTGCACCGGAGATTTGTGATAAATCGAAACCTCATCAAAGTCGAAATAAAACAATTTGATTCTGTTGTAAGTTACATTGGGATAATGTAAAGGAGTGCAACGTTTCTTTCTTCCTCTCATTCCATCTTGACTTTCTATGAATTTACATCGAATGAAAGCAACACAAATAAGGAGAGATTGATGGCAATAGTTTATCTAGTGGGATTGTGAATTTCAATGTAACACTCCACACAAACTTTTGATCAGTATTTTAAACAGTCAATTCAATTGGAACCACAGAAAACCTTTCCAATGAAACGAGCCTTTCATTCTTTCACAACCTTTTGCTGTGTGAATCATACCGCAATCCATCATCCAGCGTGATCACCAAGTTGGCAACAATCAAATCCACCAATTTTCTTTAGCAACCACAACTTCTGCACATACCCATCTGTGGTGTGCCCAGTGACATTTGTTGTCTCCAGGACACAGCACATTTCTTGTTCTTGAGCTTATGAGCCTAGTTCCTGAGCTGTGTGATCAGCTTATGAAACCTTTTCTATCACTTCATCCCATCCCCTCAAAATTCGAAATTTATCAATAAAGTAAGGCATTAGACCAAATGATGCAGTAGTTGAAGCCAGCCATTCAGACCATCGAGTCTGCTCGAACATTCAATGAACTCATGGTTGATCTGATAATCTTCAAATCCATTCTCTTGCATTGCCTCGACAAAGCGTTATCGTCTTTCTGATCTGACTGGCACAGTTTGAAAATGCACAACAACGCAACCTCAACAACAGTTTCGGTAAGGAGTTCCACTGATACACTGGGCCCTGAGCAAAGAAATGACTCCTCATTTCTGAATTAAATAGGCAAAATCTAATTCTGAGTTCATGCCCTCTGGTGTTCTCCTCATACCAGAGGGTAAACCACCTGCCCATAACTACCCTGTCAAGATCCCATGAATATTGAACGTTTATAAATGTTATCATGTGATTATACAGGTCCCCTCCGCCTCCTTTGTTTCAAAGAGAATAATCCCAGCCGAACCAATCATTCCACGAGCTCCGTTTTCTCCTGTGTTAACAATATATCCATAAATCTCTGCTGCTCCCTGCAGCGTCCTTACATATTATGAAGGCAGGTGGAGAAATTTATGCGAAGAAATGTTTGAAATTTCAATCACAGATGGGAACTGGAATTTGAAATCAGACAGCGACTGGAATCAGATTGGTCCACCCAAGGTCGAAATACAGTAATGATAACTCTGACAAATGAGAATCTAATCATATCCCACTGACATTCAATGGGTTTACTGAAACCAAATTACCCCGTGTAATCGTCCACGATTACACGGGGGAATACTACCCAAAGCTAGTATTTAGGGGTGAAAATAGGATAGAAACTGGCGATATAAACATTTTGACAACAAAATCATGTCCTTTTTCAGACATGATTTTGATCATAAACTCAACTCGTGTCTCCGTGAACCCTACATTGTTTACAAGGCACAAATGAGACGTGGAACATAACTCTATTTGCTTCGATGGGTGTCACTTCAATAACACTTAAGGAACTGGACACCGTCAGTGACAATGCAGTCACTTGATTGAACCCTCTTCAATACCTGTAATATTCATTCCCCTTCACCACTAAGGCACAATTGCAGCAGAGTGCACCAACTACAAGACGCACTGGAGTAAGTCATCTGGGCATTTTTGACAGAACCTTCAAAGCTCAACAGCTGTACTGACTATAAGGACAAGGTTGGAAGATGCAACGAAACACCACCATTTGAAAGTTCCCCTCCAAGGCCCATAGCACCCTGACTTGGAAAGGAATCAGTGATAAACTCATTGGTGAAACGGTCTTGATGGAAAAAGTTGCATACTTCAGCCTTCCATCTTTTATCTTACAATTTTAAAACGTGTTGATTTATGTGGTGACAGGACTTGTGCTCAGTCCGTCACCTGTTCCCTAACCTGGTGTTTGCTAAATTTCTACTATCATCCACAGCCTGTAGTCAACATTAGAAAATGTCCGAAAAACCTCTCAATTAACTGATTCCCCCCAAGGTTAGAGTGGTGTTGGAGAAGCACAGCAGGTCCGGGACATCTGAGGAGCAGGAAAAATGAACATTTCAGGAAAGGTCCTTTTTCAGGAATGAGATTGGAAGCATATGGGAGAGAGATATAACTGGGAGGAGGGTGGGGCTGGGGAGAAGGTAGCTGAGAGTGCAGTAGGTGGATGGAGGTGGGCGTGTCAGAAAAGACGGTGGATTGGATTGGTGGGAAAGGAGATATGCAGGTTGGACAGGTCAGGAGGACGGTGTTGAGCTGAAAGGTGGGAACTGGGGTAAGGTAGAGGATAGGGAAATGAGGAAACTGTTGAAGTCCAAATTGATGCCATGAGGTTGAAGTGTCCCAAGGCGGAAGATGAGGATTTCTTCCTGCAGGCATCGAGTGCTGAGGCAGTGGCGATGGAGGAGACCCAGGACACGCATATCCTCGGGAGAGTGGGAGGGGGAGTTGAAATGTTTGGCCATGGGGCACTGAGGTTGATTCTTGCGGGTGTCCTGGAGATATTCATTGATGTGCTCTTTGAGAAGGCATCCGTTCTCCCCAATTTACAGTAGACCGCACTAGAAGCAACGGATACAAGAAAGGACATGTACGGAAGTGCAGGGTAAAACTTTGTTGGATGAGGAAGCCTCAATTGGAGCCTTAGACAGAGATGAGGGTGTAGGTGAGGGTGCATTTTTTGCAATTCCTGCAGTGACAGGGAAAGGTGCCAGGAGGGATGGGTGGGTCATTAGAGGCCGTGGACTTGACTAGGCAGTCACAGAGCGAATGGCCTCGGCGGCAAGTGGATAGGGTGGGGAGGGGAACATATCCCTAGTGGTTGAATCCGTTTAGAGGTGATGAACATGTCAGCGGATGATATAATTTATGCGGAGGTTGGTGGGATAGAAGATAAGGAGCAGTGGGGTTCTGTCCTTGTTGTGGTTGGAGGTGTGGGGTTCATGGGCGGAGGTACAGAACATGGATAAAATGCGTTGGAGGGTATCTTCAACCACATAGGAGGGGACGGTCTGGTCTTTAAAGAAGGAGGCCATCTGGTGTGTTATGTGGTGGAACTGGTCCTTTGGGTGCAGAGGGTAAAAACAATGACTGCAGATGCTGGAAACCAGAGGTTAGATCAGAGTGATGCTGGAAAAGTACAGCAGTTCAGGCAGCATCCAAGGAGCAGTAAAATCGACATTTCGGGCAAAAGCCCTTCACCAGGAATAAATGAAGAGTGCCTGAAGGGTAGAGAGATAAATGACAGGAGGGTGGATACAGGGAGAATGAAGTACCGAGTGCAGAACACACCATGATGGCCTCCTTCTTTTGAGACTGCCATTTCCCTTCCCACGTGGTTAAAGATCCCCTCCGATGCATCTCGTCTATATCCCGCACCTCCGCCCTCAGACCCCACCCCTCCAACTCGTAACAAGGACAGAACCTCCCTGGTGCTCATCTTCCACCCTACCAACCTTCGCATAAACCAAATTACCCATCGACATTTCCACCACCTCCAAATGGACCCCACCACCAGGGATATATTTTCCTCCCCACTCCTTTCTGCCTTCGCCAAAGACAGTTCCCTCCTTGACAACCTGGTCAGGTCCACGGCCTCCAACAACCTCCCAACCCGTCCTCGCACCTTTTCCTGCCACCGCAGGAATTGCAAAATTTGCGCCCACATCTCCTCGCTCACCTCCATCCAAGTCCCCAAAGGAGCTTTCCACATCCACCAATATCATTTATTGTATCCACGGCTCCCGATGTGACCTCCTCTACATTAGGGAGACTTGAAGCCTCCGAGCAGAGCACTTTAGGGGAATATCTCTGGGACACCGGCACCAAGCAATCACACTGCCCTGTAGCCCAAAATTTCAACTCCCGCTGCAACTCAGCCGAGGACATGGACGTCCTGAACCTCCTTCACCGTCCCCCCCTCACCACCCGACGCCTGGAGGAAGAACGCCTTATCTTCTGCCTCGGAACACTTCAACCCCAGGGCATCAATGTGGACTTCAACAGTTTCCTCATTTCCCCTTTCCCTACCTCACACCAGCTCAGCACTGTCCCTATGTCTTATCCTCCCTGCCAATCTTCCTTTCCAACGATCCACTCCACCTTCTTCCCTGACCTATCACCTTCATCCCCTCCCCAGCTCAACTATTGCCCGTAACGTCAATCTTACTGCTCCTCGAATGCAGTCTGAACTGCTGTGCTTCTCCTTTGAGAGCTGATGCAATGCAGGTGGAGGAATTGGGAATACAGGATACCGGTAGCGCAAGAGGTGGGGTCTCCTCTACACTGGGACCAACAGACACCTTCTCGCAGAGCGTTTCAGTGAACATTTCCAGGACTCCCGCAACATTCAACCTGAGCGCCCCAAGACTGATCACATCAAATCCCCTCCACACTCTCCCGACAACATGCAGATCCTGGGCCTCCACCACCACCATTCCCTCACCACCTGACGCCTCATCCCCCATGTCGGGACCCTTCAACCCCAGGGCATCAATGTGATCTTCACCAGTTTCCTCATCTCCTCACGCCCACCTTATCCGAGTTCAAACCTTCCAGCTTAGCACCATCCAACTGACCTGTCCCACCTGTTTATCTCCCTTCATACTTATCCGATCCACCCTATTCTCCGACCTACCACCTTTAACCCCATCTCCATCCATTTATTGCATTCTCAGCTAAATTCTTCCCTGACCCAGTCTTCCTATTTATGTCTCTACCCTTGAGGCTCCCAGACTTATTCCTGATGAAGAGCTTTTGCCCGGAAAGTCACTTTTTTCTGCAAATCGGATGCTGCCTGACCTGCTATGCTTCTTCAGTACCACTCTAATATTGATTTGAATCAAGCTCCTGCTGTACATACTTCAGTCCAACTGATTTCCCTGTCCATTGATCTTCAGAGATCGTGCATGTCGACTCCATGATCTCTTTGTCTGTCCACACCACACAGAATACTCACTGTCATTGTTTCTTCTCCCCAAATTCATTAACACTCATTGGTCTGAATTCAATTCCATTCAGCATTTTACCTTTTCACCTGATTGATACATCCCAGCAGTCCCTGGCATTTTAACCATAGTCAACTACACGACCAATTGTTGCATCATCAGCAAAGTTCTAAATCATGGCTCCTGCAACTAAGTCTAAACCATTGATCTACATCAGAATACAGTGGCATTTCACTGGAAACACGCATCCAAACACGGTTCATTGCTGGTTGGGATTAACAACTCTTTATTCTTCCACGGAATGTGGCTATCATTGGATTGAAGAGCATTTGTTGTTAATTCTAATTCACCTTGAACTAAGTCATGGGTGAACCACATTGTTGTGGGTCTGGAGTCACATGTTGACAGTATTCATTAGGGTCGGCAGATTTCCCTTTCGAAGGGACATGAATGAATCGATTATCAGCAATATAAAGTTATTTTTGCTGTTCCTGAGATTGCTTTTATTTCCAGATTTTATTCATCGAATTTAACTATCAGCAACTGCCACGTTCCAGTCTCCAAATATTACTATCCCAATAGATCGCCGCTGCATTAACAAGTCCCTGCTGCATTTCTCCATTCAAAGAATGACATTGTCAACTCAGATTATCACAAATGGAGAGAGAACAGATCGCGTTTCAATGTTGGAATGGAAGCAATGTACACTGGATTGGAGTGTTCAGTGGAGCAAGAGATTGAAGTGGAGATGATGTGAGCAAAATCAGTTCTTACTGTTAAGATAACAAAATGCCGCTGTGTTAAGGAAAATCTTTGAGAATGCTTTCACCGTGGGCGGCATGATGGCACAGTGGTTAGCCCGTTCTCCCCGTGTTTGCATGGGTGCCCTCCCACAGTTCAAAAATGTGCTGGATAGGTGAATTGGCAATGCTAAAACTGCCCGTAATATTTGGCGAAGTGGTATGGGTGGGTTGCTTTGGCGGGTCGGTGCGGTCACACTGCAAGTCATCGAATTCTCAGGCTTCCTCTGAGCCAATCCACAGTGCGGGTTAATGCTGCTGCTGATTGTTAATAATATGATAATTTGAGGCGAATATACCTTTCCACCCCGCCTTTGACCAGAATCACACCCAGCCTCATCATTTCACGTGCTTGGATAGTCAGTTTTTTTTTCCCGAGTCCAGAACGCAGGGCATAGATTTAGATTGAGAAGGGAAAGATATAAAAGAGACCTAAGGGGTAACTTTTTCATCCAGAGGGTGGCACGTGTATGGAATAAGCTGCCAGACGAAGTGATGGAGGCTGGTGCAATTGCAACATTTCTAAGTTATTTGGATGGGTATATGAATAAGAAGGGTTTGGAGGAACATGAGCTGAATGCTGGCAGGTGGAATTAGATTAGATTGGGACATCTGGTCGGAATGGACGGATTGGACCGAAGAGTCTCTTTCCATGCTGTACATATCTATGAGTCTATGACCGCGCCTTTACCAATCATGTCACTGATGCAACAGAATAGCTTCACGTGCTCATATCCAACCCCACTTCCGGTTTTGTATTGGCGGCTGCGCCACAAAGTTTGTCTGATTCCAGTTCTTGGAACTGAGGTTGTGTGACTAACTGCAGCAATGGGTACCTCCTTGTGTGGGAAAGTTTGTGAAGCAACCGTTTTAAAACTCATTGTTATTGAAATATCCATTGCACCAATATCCCGCACTCTACCCTGAACATTTTTGTTTCTAGAAATCTATCAAACTCTGTTTTCAACATGCAGTACTTGATGGAACCACCACAGCGTCTGGGGATATCGAATTTAAAATTCATCTAATTCTGATTTCCCACATGTCTGCTATTGCTCGCCTAATATTCCTGTTGTGCATCTGCTACTCTACCTAACACATCCTCTGTCACTGTGATAATTGCTGGGTTTTTTTTAAAAAATGCATTTCCCTGCATGACTCATTTATGGTTTGAAGGTTAAAGTATTCTGCATTGTGGCCGCAGAAAGCTCGTTGGAATCCGAGTTACTGCATTTTACTCCTTGTGATTCATGCTGAAGAAACACAGAAAGGAATTAGTTGATTTTACATGAAAGCATTCTCAGACATTATGATTTTTTTTCCATCAAACCCCTTTCCTTCCCTCCCTCCTGCAATCACTTACCTTCTTTAAGTACCACCTCCCATTTCCCTTACAGTCACTTTCACATTGACCTCATTCAGTCTGTGCTGCTGTGCTCACTGTTGCTGGGTGACCATGCGCAAATCTCACTATCGGGACCTTCAACCCAGTTAATCCATTTCTATACCGCGGCTGTGAGATCACTCCTCATGTAGTAGTTTTTACTGACATGGACCAGCGATTATTGAAACATCAGTCTCAGGAAAAGGGCACAGGGCCGCATTGAGGAAAATAAACTTTGTTAAAAAAACAACAGGTTCTGTGGACTTCCACATCATTTATTTCACTTGTTCATTCGGCTCTGGCGAGACTATTGTGTGTAGTTATGCAGTTCACATTATAGCAGGGATGTGATCACACTGGAAACGATGCTGGGGAGATTTCCCAGGATATTGTCTGGGTTGAAGAAGAGATATTGGACAAACTGGATTTGTATTTCTTAGAGCAGAGGAGATTGAGGGAGCATGATTAAGATGTACAAAATATAAAGGAGTATGGATAGCCTAGACTGAAATGCACGTTTCACTTTGACGGCGATTTCCATCACGAGCGGGCATCGAGTTAAGGTCAGAGGCGGAAAGATTACAGTGAATGCGTGGAAATACGTTTGCAAGCAATGGGTGGCTGAAATCTGAAACACAGTGCATGCAAGGATCGGAGAGACAAAATCCACGTAACTTTCCGAAGTATTCAGATGTGAATTTGTGATGCCAAGACATTCAAGGCTCTGTATCAAGTGATTTAAAAAGGGGTTCGGATAGTTAAGCGATTATTATTGAGCAATACAGGTACTCGCTGCAGGCAGCATCTCTATTCCTGAGATGCTGCCTAACCTGCTGTGCTTTGACCAGCAACACATTTGCAGCTGTGATCTCCAGCATCTGCAGACCTCATTTTTTACACAATACAGGTACTCAGTTACAAGAGTGGGTTATTAATACCTGTCCTTCCATTTCCGAACGGACATGTCAGCGTAAGAACTGTTCTGTCTGAATCAGCGTGTGGGAGTGCTGCTGCTCCCTGGGAGACACAATGACAGTGACTGTGCAAACACGTGACTTCTGTGAGTTGTGCCGAGAGTCGGTGTTGGAATGAAAATCATTAGGTAGTTTTGCTCGTAGTGAGGTGTTTACTTATAGAAGGTAGCTCAGGAAAATATACATTCTACTGTCCTTTCCCCACTCGCCCATATCACGGAATACCGCCACTATGGAGGACAATTTCTCTCTGAGCACCATTATCCAGTCCTCCTTGGCCCCCAGCACTTCCCCATATGACACAATTGCACGAAATCTCAGAAAGTGCAATGCTACTTGTTTACGATGTCTCTCCTCACTGTGTAATGTTCCAGTGATTTATCTGCCTCTCACTCAATTTAGCAAACTGCATTTTCTGCTCACAATGTGATCTCGTCAAGACTGGGGAGAGAAAAACAGAATGGGTGACAAACGCGAGTACACCTATGTTCTGTCTGCAAACAGAAAAAGAACTTGAGCTTCTAGATTCCTGTCACTGCAAATTCCCACTGTGTTCCTATGCCTCCATGTCAGTTTGGTCTGCTGCAGAGCTCACGCATTGCCTGTGCAAGTTGGAAGAGTGGCACGTCATTTCCGAATGAGAGACCGTGCAATCTTCAGTACCCAACATGGCGTTCAATCATTTTAGACCCTGCCCATCTTCTTTCACGTTCCTGCCCCATCTACACATACCATTCATTCCAAAGGCGGATGGTTTGGCTCGAAAATTTCTCCCCAGATGCACTAGACCTGCTGATTTTGTTCCGATATTTCTACATTTCTTTTGATAACTTTATTCTGTTGTGATTTCCAGCCTTCAGGAAACATGTGTTTGCACGGGATTGTGGTCAGAGGAGATTTGTCAACGTGGTGCCTGAGCTCGACCATTCCCCCTGCGAAGATAAGCGAAAGTGAGGGCTGCAGGTGCTGGAGCTCAGAGTCGAGAGCGTAGTGCTGGAAATGCACAGCACGTCAGACAGCATCTAAGGAGTAGGAAAATCGATGTTTCGGGGGAAAAAAAACGACATTCCATTGCCAGCCGATGCCTGGAGGAAGAAAATCTTTTGTTCCACCTTAGGACCCTGCAACCATACGGGATAAATGTGTATTTCAACAGCTTCCTCATTTCACCTCCCCCAACATTATCCCAATCCCAAGCCTCCAGCTAGGCACTGCTCTCTGGCCCCGGCCATCATTGACCCTCCGAACTACCACCTTCTACCTCTCTTCATCCATCTATCGGTTTCCCAGCTACCTGACCACCAACCCCATTCCCCTCCCTCAACCCCGACTCAAAAGCCTCATTCATGATGAAGGGATTATGCCCGAAACATCGATTCTCCTGCTCATCGGACGCTGCCAGACGTTCTGTGCTTTTAAAGTACTACACTCTCACCAATGCAAAGATAGATTAGCTCGAATGGGGCTCTCTATCTGAGAGCGGAGAAAGCTGAGAGAGAAATTGATTAACGTGCAAAGAAATGGAATAGATATGTTTGACAGGAATAAACTTTTATGGGAAGGGTAAGTAACCAGGGTTATAGACGAAACGCTACAGGGAGGATGTTCAGTGAAGATTTAGGAGGAATGTTTACATCCGGAGAGGGTTGTTTGTCTGGAACGCACTGTTTGAACGTGTAGTAAAGCTAAGAGTCATCCAAATACTTCAGGAGTATTTAGCTGAACACTTGAGGAGCTAGAGCATGCACGGATAAGGACCAGGTACTGGAAGGTGGGGCGAAGATAAACAGATATTTATTGAAAGACTTGAATACTGTAACTTTCGGTGCAGTAAAATGGAGGCTAGTGCAGCTCAGTGGCACAATGAAAGACATGATGGACATCTACTGCATTGTTAAGATTGCGATTCACAGTTTGTGGGTTTGATTCCCGCCAGAATCGCAATTTTGTTCAGATTTCAGCTGATTCAATGATTGTTCTGCTGCTTCCTCGTCCGTTCCCATCGTCTGGAGTTCTCGTCCCTGCTACTGACCAGAGAAGGTTCCTCACTTTCTTGGTGGTGAGTTTTAAGAAAATCATATCATTTGAAATATGATCAGCCAGCAATCGGCTGCTCATTCACAAAACCCACTGCAGATACCCACTGTCTTTCAACACAGTTCCCTCCCACGGTTGCACAGAGTGTTTCGATTTATTCAGTGTCTTTTTCCCTTTGGGTGTTAGGTTGATGTAGATGGGCTGGGAAAAGACATTGACCTGTTCGATCAGCCGTAATTATGTCAAATGGCAGGGTAGCGCTGGCGGGTGAAATGGTCCCCTCCTATTCCTCTCTGTCTGTGCTGTTTCTGACAGAGGGTTTTAAACAATAGCATGATGAGGACAATGTGAATCTACACAACGGAATACCAAGGTCCTCCCGTTTATCCTACCCCTCTCACAGTTGCTGTTGTAGCTTCAGATCAGACAGTGGAGGATTCTCCCAGGTGCTCTTTCAAGCTGCATGCTCCTTCACACAGGTTTCCAACTAGATACATGGAGCAAACTGCCGGTTACATATTGGGGATTCAGGGACAGATTTCCCCTTTTTCTGACTAGAGTTCTGACCACGGTAATAAACATGATTTCGGGCGTTCTGTATCTTACTCTAGATTCTTATTACTTGACAATTTAAACTGAAATTCAATTTACTCTTGCATGACATTCTTATGTCTTCAGTATTCATGAAAACTGTGCATTATGTCCTTGGATGAAGCCATGGTGAAGATTAATGATGAGTGCGGTGTGTTTCATGTTGTCTGTAGGATCTTACAGAAGCATGTTCAACAAGTGTGGTTGAATCGAATTCTGTGCCGAATTGAAGCCGACCGAGTGAGAAGCCCTGTGATAATGTAACATTTTCTGTAAACAACGCAGCGACCCTTCGAAACCCAGTTTTCAATCAAGTCTATTTTCACAACATTTTTCTGTATCCCATTAAATCAGTGAGTATTAAAAGGACTCAGTCCCGTTCCTGATCATTGTGACCAAACGACCAAGGCAATCGATGGCAATGATAATGATGCTTGACATCGACAGGTGCATTACTACTCACTAGAGTCACATTGTATTACAGATCACGTAAGCAGAGGAGATGATGATGCTTCTGGCACCCTGAGACAGTGCGACAATTCATCCCACGTTGTTAGTCTCACTCTATAACAAAAACCAGTTAGCCAGCGGACTGAGCTAACCGGCTTCCATTTAATGTAAAGCTAAAACAAACAGCTCAGCACATTAACAATCTGTAGTAATTCACGATTGAGTGGGTTGGTTTCTGAAAATTAAACGTACCTTCTGAACAATGAGTGAGGCTATTCCAAGATTGCCTTCTCTGACTGCGCTGGGACATGACTGATGTTCTCAATGATATGGAAGTGCCAGTGTTTGAGTTGGGTAGACAAAGTTAAAAATTACACAATATCAGGGCATAGTCCACCAGGTTTCTTTGGAAACTCTAGCTTTCAGAGAGCCGCTCCTTCATCAGGTGGGTGTCATTCTGCAGAAACTTGATGTGTGTGTCAATATGCGCGATCTTTTGAAAGATTATCTAGACTTTAACTGACCGTTCGTGGTGTCGATGGTACTCATGACTTAGATGTGTTGGTGTTGGACTGGGGTGGTCAAATTTAAAAATCATACAAAGCCAGATTAGAGTCCAACAGTTGACAATCACCTGATGAAGAAACAGTGCACGAAACTCTGGTGCTTCCAAATATGCTTGTTCGATACAATCTGATGCAATGTGATTTTTAACTTTGAGAGCTCTTGGTAATGTTTAATTGATCGAAGACAGTAAACGAATTTTCGTTCGTGGAGATGAAAATTTCAAATATTATCCACCTCAGTGTAACAAAAGCAAAGTTTGGATGTGTGCTGAATCTCCACAATGCGCTTGGCCAAGCAAAAGTTGAACCCTGCACCCGCCTGATCCGAAGCCAGCTATACGAATGGCTGTACCACTGGCCAGATGCACAGCTGTAATTTTACACGCTGCAGAGCTGTGGTGCTGACAATGACATGAGCAATAACAGTAACAGTCACAAGGTGAACAAAGAACAAAGATAATCACCATCAATGATACACTTCAAATTGTCTTTAAGAAAAACTAACATTCAAAATTGAGCAGCCAATCAATGAGGTCGCTGCTGATCAAGAAAATTGCAACTTACTTTGCTGCGTTTTCACCATAATTAGAGGTAAACTCCAGTCTAATCATAACATCGCATATTCCCATTAATTTTCAGATTTAGATTACGTTAATGACCTGTTCGTATTTGCAGGAAACTGAACAACATGAAATGAGTGAAAACGTCCTTTCAGTGATATAATCCAATGCAGAGTCGGCCAGAAAAGAAAAGATAAAGACATGAAACATTACTCCCATTTCTCTCTGTACCAATGCGTTTTCCTGAGTTGGATATTTCCAGGACTTGTCTTTAGTCTCGGAAGTATTAATTATTTTCTTGGGAAAGTTTCTTCATAAATCAATTAACATCTGAGATTTGAAACCTATTTTACTTCAGATTAAAATAGTTGAATATCCTTTCCCCCAGCCTAATGTCCCAATCCTCCCTCCTCTTCCATGTAAATACCAGCTGCTCCAGGCAAGGTTGGAGCCCCCAACCTGACGTTCCAATACTCCTTGCTGCTCCATGTCAACAGCAGCTTCTCCAATGTAAGTTGGATCTCCCCGTCTGATGCCTCAATGCTCCTTGATCCATGTCAATAGAAGCGGTCCAGTTGAGGTTGGATCTACCACTCTCATGGCCAAATGCTGCCAGGTGCTACATGTCATTAAGAGCTGGTCCTTGTGAGGTTGGTGCTCCCAGTCTATTGCTCCCTCCTCCATGTCAATAGATGCGGTCCAGTTGAGGTTGGATCTATCACTCTGATGTCCCAATGCTTCCCGCTGCTACTTGTCATTAAAAGCTGCTTCAGGTGAGAGTGGAGCTCCCAGAAGGATCTCGCAAAGCTCCTTGCTCCATGTCGACTGAAGCTGCTTCAAATTAGGTAAGATCCCGCAGTCTGATGTTGCAATGCTCCCTGCTGCTTCATGTCAATACGGCTGCTCCAGGTGAGACTGGATTTCCAAGTCTGACGTCCCAATGCTCCCTGCTGCTCCACGTCAATAGAAACTGCTCCGGGTTAGGATGGATCTCCCAGCCTGCAACCCCAATGCTCCCTGCTACTCCAAGTAAATAAAAGCTGCTCCAGGTGTGGTTGGAGCTCCCAACCTGCTGCCCCAATGCTCCCTGGTCCATGTGAGCAGACGCTGCTCCAGATGAGGTGGGAGCTCCCAACCCTTGCAACTCACACACCTCTATACCAACTTAGAAATAGTGCCCACTGACCATTTCCACCAAAGGAGCCATTGGTGGAATATCCGCATCATGTGAATTTAATATTATTTTTCGTCAGCACCGAATCATTAGTTCCTAAAGACATTCTTTCTTAAATATTGTTTATCATGAGCATACTGCAGTCAATCCGAAGTTAGATAATGGTGCTAATTGATGTACGCTCAATAAAAATTACATCATGTTTTTCACGTTGAGTAACTGCCACTTAGCAAGGGCAATGTTTGTAATGAAATCACACTTTTATTCCAGATGAGGGAATGTGGTTTGTATTATTTAAAATGAACTTGTCCACTGTGTACAATGATGAAATAGATCTCAATTTCAAAGCAAACTTGGTTACGTTGTCATCCATCTTGACATGTGGTGTCCTCTTCTTTCAACCACACGGGTATTAGAACGAAACGTCTGTTAATGACATGCGTATAAAGACACACTAAATCATTTTTCATGCTAATGCTGCATGAATTTGCGATTATTGATCCACAGTTTAGGTTCAGTCCCTGCAGTGAACATGCTACTTCTCCAGTTGTTCATTGTTCAATGTGATGCATCCAGTGTGTGCATAACGTTTTGGAGCTTGCTTCCCACATCTTGTGTTTATCTGTGTCTTGTGTCCAGCCTTCATCAATGGCGAGAGCAACGGGCGAGGGAGAGACCAATGTGTAAGTCTCTCCGTATCCATGCATGGCACCCATATCTGCAATTCTCTACTGTGCATTTATAGCCAGTTCTCGGTGCACCAACATCCACGCCCTGCCCCTTTTGAAATATTTCCATTATTTTGTGCTGTCTCTCTGTGCTCTTCTCACCAAGATGAATCACTTCTACTCAACCTGCTCCAGATTTCATTTGACAAAACAGTCATTACGAATCCCATTACATAAACACGCCCTTCACATCTCTTGTTATTTGGTTTTCCTGGATCTCTTTCATATGATAAAAGGTCACAGCAGCTTGACTTGAAAAAGAAAATCGCGTTACTTTTCATTATCCCAATGCGATCTACGTTTCAATGCAGTTTAGGCAACTGACTCAAATTATTCTTTGAGATTTTATAATCGTATCGATGCATATAAATTGACCATTGGAGTTCCAATTTCAATAAGACAGGTGTGAGCATACAAAAATAGCAACATTGACAACAGCAACGAGAGTGGGATTCGCACCCACGCACGCAGAGCACAATGAATTAGCAGTCCATCGCATTAACCTTTCGTCCAACTCGTCACATATGCTGGCATGGGTATGAACTTATAAATAAGTGAATTGCGTAAATTATGCAGAACAGCAGATATTTCTCCCTGGTCCAGTGAAATGCTAAGTAGCACAGTACGGTCCCAAGACTATGGTCTGACCTCTGGGTTGTGGGGAAACGGCATTCCCACTGTGACACTCTGCTCACAGTGATCTGGAAAAAAAAATGAAGAAAAGACTATGTAACAAAGTCTGTTGAATTCTGTGAATATTTGAAGTCAACGGAATGAAGAACCCGAAAAAGCAGGAGGTGTTCTTTCAAGAAAGAGTTGGATAGAGCTCATAAGGGTAGTGTAATCAAGGGTTATGCGGATAAGGCAGGAACAGGTTACTAATTGAGAATGATCATCCATAATCATAATGAATGTTAGTGCTCGCTGGAAGGACAGAATGGCCTACTCCTGCACCTATTGTCTATTGTCGATTAAATTGCCTGTGAGGAATTGTTTTCCAGACTGGAGGAGAGTGCATAGTGCTCAATGTCATTATTCAGAACACCTTTCTTCCGCTCAGATATTTTTGACACGCACCTGTGTACAGAACAGACAATTTCAAAATCCTAAATGAGCCTAAACTGACAATTGAATTCAACAATGCAAAAACCTTGATCTGTGTCATTTTCCTGGGCCATGCTGCAACAAGTCACTGTATGATCACAGCAACACAGTGAGCAAGTGTCAGAAGGAAAATGAGTGCAGTACCAGAGAGAATGCTGGGACCAGCAGTTGACACAAGGGGAAGTGCATTCCCACAACAGGAACACTTCCCAAACAACGGACTGTGGTGGAAGAATTCAGAGGGGGTTTACACTTTGGAATTTGATGCCAGAGACACAATGGAGATCTGTCATTGAGTCTGCTAAAGATGAAAATTTTAAGATTTCTACAGATAAAAAACAAAATAAAATGTACATTGGTTAGTGAAGGCAAATGTTGACATTGTATATTTCAACAATCTACCCATCTTTGCAATGAGTAGCTCACCACTTTCCTCACTCAGGTACAGAACCACTGGTGAAGATGATCGTTACTAGCCATGGAATCAGAGAAACTCAGTTTCCCAAACGTTAAGGTACACCCAGGAATGTGGAGGTAAGCATTAATGTGTTGCTCCTGTGCTGCAGGTGGGCAGTGCACAGTATCTCTGTGCCAGTATAATGGGCTGTGCTCTCCGAAGTTTTAAATTTGAGCCTCACATGGAGCAGCTTCAATTATTCATTGTCTTGAGGGGTACGGATGGAAGGTGATATTGAGCAAAGCCAGGTTTATGGGAAAATACCCGTGTTTGTGGATTGGCAAACGTCCTTTTCTGGATAATGACTCCTGATCAACAAACAAGTATTTAAAACGTGAAGAGACAGGTGTGGAGAGAGAGCCAAAGTTGATTTTTCAGCAGATGAATAACGTTTGACATGTACACTGCGTTAAATTCCGGGAAAATAGATGCTGAACTGGTTTCATGTTATGTAGTTTTTTTACAAACTCACAAAGGTTAATCAAGAGAAAAAAAAACACACATAGGACCGTTTGAATTTCGTATTGAATTGAATGTTGGTTTGAGCAGATTTTATCTTCAATGGTGTGCTGCAGAGAAGTACAGCGGGTTAACAACACAAAAGGACACAATCTTCTTGGTGCATTTCTTAGGTTGAGTTAAGAATGTAGGAAATATACGTAACATCATGTGAATTTGGTCAAATCTTTAAAGTCCAAGTGACGATTCAATTCCTATCATTAGGATATAACTTCTGTCTGCAGTTATTTTAGGACATCAGCTCCATTTACAGAGTTTCACCTTGAATAATACACCACACTTTACCAATTCATGAACTTTTTATACTCAATCTTATTCAGTTGTACGTGTTCATGAAATGTCTTTGTGTCTGAAGTCAACCAAATTCGAAATTTTTACGCAACCACACTGAATTTCTCTCAATGTAAGACTTTCTCCTTGTATGTTTTTTCGGGTAGCTTTTAAAACACTGTGAAATCAGATTCTACACTTTATTTCTGGAAAGTCGTTCACGATTTGACTAACTCTATTGAGTGGAAGAAACTCTCATCCAAACATTCACTCATGGTTTTGAAGCTCTAACTAAAGTTATTGATTCACACGAAAGAAGGAGTTTCCCCGATTTAGTCATTCAACCCTCACGTTTTGTGAAAATCTCATTTGTTTACCTCAAACTTGCGTGTTTCTGCACCAGCATTTCCAAATCTTGTGAATAAACTCCTTCATTCTTTCTATCATTACGTTTGTATTCTTTCTGAAATCCTTATGTCTCAGTAAACAACGTCATTGGCGTTCTAATATCTTGCAATCCAGGAAACAGAGTCTGTGCCTCTGCGCATGTTTTTGATGGAGCATGAGGACAAGGATTACACACAATGCTCCCATTAAGGTGACCTACAGATTTCACAGTTACACTATGAACTCTTTGCTTATTAAATATGACGCCTCTATGTATAAACTCCAATAAGGTAAATTATTATCTAACCAGTTCGTGAACATCGTCTCTATGGAGATGAAAATTATCTATCACTCCCTTTATTCTTCCACGAAATGTTCGAAAGGTTTATGAGTTCAACATCTCTAACTCCCCATGCCCTGAGTGAGTCTCAGCTATTTCTAAAGGCGACTGAAGTTCAAATACTTCATAGTGTGTCTCCAGTCATTCCAGTGCAGACTGGTTCTGGACAGCAAATGCCATCAGCAAAGGCCACCGTGGATCTGAAATCAACAGTTTTCACAGAGTAATTGTCATAGTTAATGTGCATTGTATGTCCGTGTTCTTGTTCAACTTGTTCATCATTACATGTGTCCCTGTATTGAATTCTACTGAATGATTAATTTGTGAATGGAGACATTCCCTTCACCACTCATTCGATACTCCGTGGAACATTGAATAATTTTACTCAAATGCTTCCAGAGGACAGTCCTGCCATTACTGGGATAAATCAGTGAACATTCCCCACGTATCCTCGAAGGCAAGGATTTCCTTCTCCAGTTTAGGGGATCATTACAGCACCGAATCCCATGTGCGCATTCATAAAAAGCAAAAGAGTTGCAGTAAGACTTTAAAACTAAGATTTTGCAATCTGCTTGCATTGGTTGTCCCAAAAATTACATTCCGCATTGTGGTATGTTTGTGGATGAAAGCACTTTCTGAATCTTGAGGAATTACATTTCAGTTTTGTCAAAAAGCTGTTCGCTGTTCTATCTTTCCCATTCAGTTTCCCGTTTAATATCCTGTATTTTCTCAATTTATCTTACATTTTCAACAATTTCAATCAATCTCGCTCCTGATTACCAATCGGAGAGAATGCCACAATTTTGTCAATTTATAAGCAGTGCAGCTGTAGGGTGCGGTGAACAAGTGGAAAGGCATTGGTCACGTGAACCAAATAAAAGTAGCGGGGTGATGGAATCTGGCCGTTCTATCGCAGTCATATTTAAACCATTTAACGTAATCTTTAGCCAAATCTTTTGGCAGAAAATAAGAAAACATAAAAGAATAAAAAGGCTGATATTGAAAATGAAACAAAAACAGACGTTGCTGGAAAATTTCAGGACGTCTTGCAGCATCTGTGGATGTGAAACGTTAACTGTGATTCATCTGCACAAATGGTGCCTGCACACCTGTGATTTTACAGTAATTTCTGTTTTTGTTTCAGATTGGCAGATTTTGTCACAGTTCATGAGGACAGTGCTCTCGAGAATCAAACAGACAGCATGGACCTGCTAGTGTGAAATGAATGAGTAGAGAGTGTTGAACTGGAAAAACACAGCAGGTCAGGCAACATTTGAGGGGCAGGAGAATGGGCGATTTAGGTATCAGCCATTCATCAGAAATTAGGCTTGTGAGTCGGGTTGAGGGACAAAGCTGAAGCCAGATATAAACTCGCAGGCACCTCCTCTGACTGACCCTGATCACAACCCCTCCTCCCATCACCAAACCATCATCTCCCAGACCATCCACAATCACATCACCTCTGGGCATCTGCCAACCACAACCTCCAACCTCAATGTCCGTGAACCGTGCACTCCCCGATTCTACCTCCTTCCGAAGATTCACAAACCTGACTGCCCCAGTCGACCTTTTGTCTCAGCCTGCACCTGTCCCATCCGAATCTTTTCTTCCTATCTCGACACAATCCTATCTCCCCAGTCCAGGAAATGCCCACTTACATTCGTGACACCCCTATGTACTTTACCTCCTCCAAGAATTTCGTTTCCCTGGCCCCCAACGCGTCATGTTCACCATGGACATCCAGTCCTTGTACAAACCCATCTGCCATGACAGAAGTCTGCAAGCATTCCATTTCTTAATCTCACACCATCCCAACCAGTACCCTTCCACGGACATCCTCATCCACCTGGTCCTCACAATCAGCAACTTCCCTTTCCAATCTTCCCATTTCCTCCATCGAAACGGGTAGTCACGGGCAGCCACATAGGATCTAGCTATGCCTGCCTGTTTGTCAGATACACAGAACTGTCCATCTTCCACAGTTACACAGACACCATCCTCCAACTGTTCCTCTGCTACATTAATGAATGTATTGGCGCCACTTCGTGCTCCAACGAGGAGGTTCAATAACTCGCCAACTTTACCAATACCTTCCACACCCAACTCAAATTTATCCTGATCATCTTGGCAAATTGCATCGCCTTCCTGGACCTCTCTATCACTGTGTCTGGCGACTGACTAATTACAGACATATACTGCAAGCCCACCGACTCCCACAGGAATCTAGACTACATCTGCTCCAACACTATCTCGTGTAAAAACGATATTCCTTACTCACAATTCCTCCGCCTCCACCATATCTGTTCCCAGGATGACCAATTACAGTTCAGAAAGACCCAGTTGGTGTCCTTCTTCTCCGATCACAAATTGCCTTCCCACGTGGTTAACAACGCATCTCCGCCAATTCACACACCACCACCATTGAACCCCAGGCCTCTCAACTCAACAAGGACAGAACCTTCCACCCACCAACCTCCGCATAAAACGCATCATATTCTGCCACTGATGCCACCTCCAAACAGACACCATCACCAGAGATATATTGTGCTACCCAGCCCTGCCAGCACTCCAAAAAGACCATTCCCTACACGATCCCGTTTTCAGGTCCACAACTCCCCCAACCAACCCACAACCCTCTCCTGGTACCTTTCGCTGTCACCAACAGAAGGGTGAAACTAGCACCCACACCACTCCCCTCATCTCCCACCAAGACGCGAAGGGACCATTCCACATCCGTTAGAACTTCACCTGTACAGCTATCAATGTCATCTACTGCATCCTTTGCACCCAGTGTGATCTCCTCTTCATCAGGGAGACTGGACACCTTCTTGCAGATCATTTCAGAGAACATCTCTAGGACACACGTACCCACCAATTTCACCATCCCATGGCTAAACACTTCAACTCCCTCTCCTACACCGTCAAAGATATGCAGGTCCTGGGCCTCCTCCAATGCCAAATCGTTACAACCCAACGCCTGGAGGAGTAACGCCACACATTCCGGCTTGGGACGCTAACAGCACATGGGATAAATGTGAATTCGAACAGTTTCCACATTTCCTCTCTCCCAAGCCTAAGCCTTCAACTCGCCACCGCCGTTTCGACCCATTCCATCACTGCCACTTCTGACCTATTATTTCTCCCTCCAATTCATCCATCTATTGCTTTCCAGTTATTTACCCTCAACCCCACACCACTTGTATTTATGTCTCAGCCCCAACTCACAAGCCTTATTCCTGATGAGGGCTGAAGCCTGAAACTTGAATTCTCCTGCTCCTCGGATGCTACCTGATCTGCTGTGCTTTTCCAGCATCACCCTACAAACTCGGATCTCCAGCATCTGCAGTCCCAGCTTTATATTTGGAATTATCAATGACCTTGGAATGAAGATATCCCTCGATTGCAGTGATCGCAGTGTGACTGAGTTTTCCATTTATTTTGGGTGAGGGCAGGCTGGATCTGAGACGAGCGTTTAACACCTAAACAACGGGAATGGGATCAGATAGCGAAGTTAGGGCGGGCTGAAGTGAAGTGGAAAATTCTGTCAGAAGATGGGTCAATACAACTGCCGAACATCACCCAGATTGTAAAAGACACACAGAAGGAGCAATGTTGCTTCAGTGCATGCACAATGACACGTAAAGTGAAAAGGAGACAATACAACACACTGCGGTGCAGTGGAATTATTTATGTGAACGGATTTGATATATAAGCTACTTTACATATGGACTGCCCTCACATTGGAAAAAGGAATTTCCTGCAGTGTAACGGCGACATTTGCCTGTGACATCACAATGTTGAGAGACACTGACATAGTTCCTTCTGTAGCAGCGTGGCCTCGTGAAAGCATGATCATTCCATAAACCAGAATTCAATACTTCAAAGCTCTCCTCTGCGCTGTACAACTTATTTTCTGCTCCTGTAGTCAGATCTCAATCGCTTCATAATGTATCTTCTTCTGCTTCCTGCTTCACGGAAACACTGGAAACGTGAACAAATCACTAGTGTTTCCACTTTCACCAATCTTTTGTAACTCCCGAGTTGGATCAGGTACGAGTGACTGATTGGCCTTCTCAAGCACTCTCACTCTGGTATGATCCTAATGATAAAGTGCACTGTGTCTGATCTGCAGAATGTCCCCACGCGGGACTGTGCTGTTTATACCATCCCTGTGGACCGAGCTGCCTCTATTAGCAGAGTATTCCGCCATTTCCCTCCACTTGCAGGCATTATGAGAGGATGTAAATGCGGATATGCTCTGAAGCTTCCTCTCACCGGCACAGCCAGGTGTAAGAGCACCGCTGGAACTTAGCAACTTTGATTGCGAACTTCCTCCAAATATCATTTATTTGAGAGAGAGAAAGATGCTGAGCTGGTGGGAAAGAAATAAATGGGCTGTGGACTCCCTTCCCTCAGTAAAATTCAAATACGTGCATTTTTGTGCTGCCCATTGGATGTTCAGAATCAATCTTCGGTGAACAACCCTGCTGAAAGGCTTTTGTTTCAGAGGCGTCGGCTTCTTTGCTGCAATGGGGCATCAGTTAACATCTGAGTCCCAACTCCCAGATGAAGTGACTCCGAATGAAACCCTCACTCGCTGAGAACCAGCCCCACAGCCAGGAGGTGCGGGGCTGCAGGTAGTCCAAAGTGGAAGGGAGGATTAAAAGACAGCCATTATTTCATTATTTTTAATCCCTCAATCACTCTGTCACAGAGACAGGGAGAGGGACGGCAGAGACGTGTGACGTCATTCACTTGCCGACAGAAGCCGTTCAGCCCATCGAGTCCACGACAAATCTTTATCGCTTGCTTCTCTCTGAGGTTATTCATCATTCGTTGTGCTTGTTTTAATAATAGGAAACTGTCTGTGTCGAAATGCTGTCTCCAACATACTGATCCACATGTCATTCACGGCTGTTCGTTTCACCGGAGGACCCTGCTGTGTGGCACAGGTGGGGAATAACTGCAAGGCCTCATGGGCATGGTACATGCCACAACTGATTTCTCTCACTTTCGCCAGTGTATTCCCAGCTCAGGCAAGTGACTTTGCGAATCAGGTCATAACAGACTGACAGAGAACAGCAAAAAATGCTTCCATAACTTCAAACGTGTGTTTCCTCAAATGTATAAATGTGGCGGATGTATCTATTTCAGATACCATAGAGTGTAAGGACGTAGAAGGCTCATCAATATGTAATGCGAAGAACGGAGCACTGTTATAGCGAAATTCTGGCAGTGGCAGTGCACACACTGAAAGCTGGAATTGTCATCGAGCAGAGAATGCTTTTCATTCATTAATTTTATGGATTATGCGCCTAACACTATCCCTCTGGGCCGCTCTGTTATCGCTGACCACAGCAGTTTCCCGCAGTCTTCAGGTTTTTGTAGCATGTACCTTCGAGGATGATGTCAAATGATCTTCACTGTTATTGTCTGATACATCGTGGCACAGATGTGTCCCGGCTGTGTCAATATAACCACTCTGTAACTTCCCAAATTCTGCTGTTTTAATTGCAATTTCAATCAGAATCAGAAAATGTGTCACACTGCAGACTGAGGCCATGCAGCCCACCTTCGCTCTGCTGGCTCCACGCAATGAGGAAATGACTGTGCTTTGATTGATTGATTATCACATGGACCTAAGTGCTGTGGAAAGCTTTGATTGCGATTGGTAAAGGCGGATCATAGTAATCAAGGACATGCAGATCACAGTGTGAGAAAAGTAAAATTTGACCAGACTCAGGAATTCAGGTTACTCCGTATAGGCCGTGCGCTCAGCAAAATCCACATTGGCAAGATCAGCATTATTTCAAGCTGGACAATCCATTTCTCAGAGCAGCAACGGCCGGGAAGATGCGGTTCGTGAACTTGCTTGTGTTTGTATTCAAGCTTTGGAATCTTTATCTGAACTCGATCTAATCGAAATTATATCATCCCAGTCAAAAATACGAAAACTCATCCGCAAGGTGAACCCGAGGCCTCTCGCATGTATGTCACCTGTCTGAGGCAATATTACACCCGAGACAAACGAGCCAGAATGGTGCCTGTCGTGGTAACTGTTAATTAGATGAGTATTTTTTTTGTTTAACTAAGGCTATTGCTGCAGTTTGAGAATGAAAGAAGCACAGAGTTTTCAACACAGATCCTTTCCATTCTGACTCGCTTCTCCCAGGAGGCTGCGCTAGCAGCTTTCCTGGAACAGGGCGGTCTTCATTGATAACTGGACGAACTCACCTTCCATTGTCACGCAGTATTGGTGGAGAGCAGCTTGAACGCGGTCTTCAGCTCCCTATCAAACACGGGTTTGTGGAGCGGGGTAGGGGTCTGGCAGGAGTGGGAAGTATAGAAATTCTGGACAGGTGTAAAAAAGGGAGATCATGCAATGCAAAAGAAATCATCTTCTATTCAGAACCCTTATCGAAATAATGCGATCTGAGACAGATAGAAAATGCAGAACTGCAAGTAAAGACTGAACTTCTCCCCACTATTCGGGAACAGTGTCTGTGCTTCTCGAAGTCACGGGGAGGCTTCTGCTCTCTGAATCAGCATGGGATGTTACTGCAGCGAGTCCCATCGCACACGCAGTTGATGTGTGTACAGTTTTCTACGTTTCCTGCAGTTCATATCATAGATTCCACAGCTCACATCATCCCAGAGTGACAGGGAAGCGAAGGAAACGATTCAGACCATGATCTGAACACAACCTGGGCATGGATTGGATGTGGGAGAACGGACAGTCTCGACTGGTTCCAGCATTTACAAGCCCACTGTGATATTATGTTCACAAGATCTGACCACATGGAAAGAAATGAAACAGTGACAAGATCGATTGAATCAGATTCCGTGCAAAACAGAAGCCGATAGAATGAAAAGAGCCATGAGAGCGGGAATGTAACATTATCTGTGAGGAAGTTCTTTTCCAGAATCGAGGAGAGTGCACAGTGCTGTTCCCAGGGTCAATATCTGGATAAGTAGAGTGAATCAGCATTGGCTGTTATTGGACTGCATCTATTGTAGAATGTTGCAGAAGCACGGGCCTTTTGTAGAAAGGGGACAACTTCAAAATCCTCAATGATGCAAAACACACAAATGAGGTGAACAGCAAAGCAACCGCAGAAACTCGTGATACGTAATGGAGTAAATTCCCCGGCTCAACTTGCGCTCAAATTCGCTCTCTGTCAAATTCCTGAGCCTCAGATTCGAACAGTGAATGGTCTATATTAATAAAAACTGGTCGGATCTCACAACTTCAATATTTAATACGCTCCTATAAGTACGTCTGACAACAGTTATTGATCCCTCACTGTGTTACTTCAGCACGCGTAGTGAAGAAATAAATATAAGAACAACAGTCGCGTGTGTGACTGGGATTTGACCCGATGCTGGTGCAGCCAATCTATTCGGTTGTAATTAAAATTGCTTCCACCTTTCCAGTGTCGGTAATAAGATTGCATAGCTTAGTGGTGAGTTTTCATGCGTTGAATTGGACCCAGCATTCTTTCTCAGTTTGTACTTTACTGGGATATAAAGGCATGGTGAAAGACACGGTGGTGTTTACTTGAGGAAAAAGACGTTAGGAGTGGCAGGGTCAGAGTTCACTTGACACAAAGTCGATAACAAAAACAGACATGACGGTTACATTGAGATTACATCACTAGAAAAAGAAAGAGCAGATTTAATGGGACGTTGGGATAGATAAAGAATCATGCGGGAGAAATCAGGAAAGACTGAGTTGTGTCTGAGTGGAGGTTATCCAGCTGATGTGACGTTGGTAAGAGTAAATCTGAGGGAACTTCCTTCGTTTCGGTGAATTGAAACCCGAGGTTGGGGTTTCAGAACAAACGGGGAATGATGAAGAAGTTTGGAGCAGATTTTATTTTTATTCGGAGAATTATTGAAATCGGAGATGAATTTTCAGAAATAAAAACATTTTAGGAGCAAATTACATTATATTTCATAAGGGAGTGAATTTAACAGCGACAGAGATTCTGGCCTGCCTGGATGGTGAGGCAAAAGGGACATACTCTCGAAGTGCATAACATTTATCGGAAAGAAATTGCGTAATATCTGCAACTGAAAATGTTAAGTATGAGAAGAGCTGCTGGCGTTGATAGGTGTTGCAGCTGATTCTACATGAAATATTATATATTGTAAATACACTGAGCTGTTTGGTTCAGCTCTGCATTGAATGGAAGTCGGTTAGCTCAGTCCACTGACTAACTAGTTATTAGAAAAGTGAGACCAACAGCATGGGATTAATTTTCTCACTGTCTCAGGTTTGCATAAGGATCATCAACTACCTCCCTCTCCCGATCTGTAATACTATGGTGCCTCCAGTGTGTAAGGTTTGGCCTGTAGATGTAAAACATCATTATCATTGACATCTGTTGCCTTGAACATTTGGTCACAATCACTCGAAAGGAGAGTGAGTCCATTTAATTCTCACTGATCTCCGCTTGAAAGATCCTGTGACAAGACTCGACCTTATCCCAGTTTTCACACTCTGCTCCTCCCAACAGCAAAACTACTTGTTATGCCTTTGCCAGATTTACTGACATCATTCAAACTCACCAAAGAGGTAAATCTAATACTTTTGATTGGATAATGAGCTGTGCGTGTTTGCAGGAAATGGAATGACATGAAATTAGTTAAACAGACTTTCCCAGAATGTAATCCTGTACAGGGTGAGCGATCTGACAAAAGCCATGAAGCTAAAATTTCATCTCTGGTTCCCTATTCACAGATGCAAATTCACGTGGGGAATATTTTCAGCTTTTCAGATAATAATTGACAGCAATGTGACACTGGAGTTTTCAATTAAATGCTACTTTACTCAACATTGATTTCAACTGCGTTTTAGTATGATGCCCTAATAATCCCTTGTCAATGACAGTAACAGCATCTTTAGATAAGCATTGAACTTACAACCATGTCATTTTACGCAGACACAAAACTATTGCGCCACTAAAGCCGCAGACAGCAAGATGGTCACATGCCGTACTCATACCTTAGGAACTTTAACTCAACTGCTCTAATTTTGCTGTGTTTCTGAAATTAAAGCTAACGCAGACGAGGTGAAACTGACATGGACCTGTGATTATTAAAGCATCAGGTTCAGGAAAGGGACACACAAAAGTATGCAAAATAGAATTCTTGAAAAATGGGTTTCTTTTGGTTCCTGTGTTGTTTCCAGACAATGTTACTGTACCGTTGTCACCAGGCCTTTCCTTGGATCAGCTTCAATTCGAATCAACAAAACTTCTGAAAGTTCTCACTGGTAACATGTAGCATACTGCATTCATCAATAATCTTCACCATTACTACATCCATGAACACATGTAAGAGTGTGATACAAGAATAAATTCAATTCCAGTTTAAATTGTAAAGTAGGAAGAATGAACAGTAAGACTCAGAATGTCAGAATTTCATGTACGTCTCCCTGTCCAGAACTGCAGCCAAACAGAGGGGTAATCTGTCCCTGAATGCCCACGTTTGCTTGTTCAATGTGTTCAATTGGAAACCTGTGTGAAGGAGCATGCAGTCAGACAGAGCGCCTGGGAGAATCCTCGATTATGTGATCTAAAGCTGCAATAGGAGCTCACCATTCTGGCTGTGAGAGCGGTGGGGTAAATAGGAGGACCTTGATATTCCGTGGTGTAGATTCACACTTCAACATGGTATTGTTGAAAACCCTCTGTCAGAAACAGCACTGACAGAGAGTAACAGGAGGACGCTATTCTAAACAACAGTCCTACTCCGCTAATTGACATCGTCATGACTGACCAAATACATCAATATCTTTCCCCGGTCCATCCACAACAGCCTGTTGCCCAAAGGGAAAAAGACATTTAAGCAATCGATAATGCCTGTGCAAATATTGGAGGGGTATGCGTTTAGAGACAGTGGGTTTCTGCACGAAGTTTGTAGATGTCATGGGTTAGCAGTTGATTCTGGTCTGATCATGCTTAAAATGATATGATCCGTCAAAACTCACCAACAAGGAGGTAAGGCATTTTCTGTGGCAAACAGCAATTTTGAGAACCCCAGACGACGGGAATTAACGATGAATCACCAGAATATTAATTGATTCAGCTGAAATCTGAACTCTGATTCTGGTGGAACTCAAAACAACAAACTTTCTATCGCAATGTTAACAATGCTGTAGAAATCTAATGCGCTTTTCATTGCACCACCGAGCCGCGCTAGCCACAGTTTTACTGTACTCAAAGTTGTGGTTGTCATCGAGAACATATAAGAAATCTCCAGGGGAGTTCTTCAATGAGATCTTTTATTTGCAGACAAAAAAACCGTGACACTCATTAAGCAAATTCTTGAACGACCCCGAAACTCAGGATCCGTGGCTCTTTATACCCTTTCTTTCAATATATTTTTGTTAGCTAATACCCAACTGTATTAGTCAGAATTACTTCACTCCAGGTATACAATAAACCACTATCGCTGTACTTCTGCCAATAGGATTTTTCTATTGTCATGATTATGTGTTTTACTGCCACCTCTGCTGCAATGATCTTACAGCCCAGACTAACCTGTCACGATTAGATTTTTAGCTACCCCATCTACCACAATGTTTTCCTGCCCCAAGCTGATTAGATATTTAATGTTTTTATTTCTGCTCCAAGGGTTTCAAGCAGACTGACTCTACTGACTATCAATTAAATACTTAAAGTCAAGTCCTAAAGATTTATTGTCAAGAATTGTCCCAACCTGCAATGATGATATTTAGCTGGAAAGGCTGACGGTAATAATTGCTGTTATCTCAGCCTGTCACAGTAACCATTCAGCCCCAGTATGACTCTGCTAATTGGTGGAGGAGCATTCCACTATGCTTATCCCATCCAGCCACAGTGGTCCCAAGCTGCCACAGTGAACTTTTGACTCGTGTAGCATTCCACAGACCTTTTGTAACAGATCGACAGTAGTATCCATGCTTTTACCCTTCCCATGCTTTCATGCTCGGCATTTGCCATACGGTGTTCAGACATTTGATCAGATATCTGTTTGTCTTCGCCCCACTTTCTAGTACCTGGTCCTTACCCATGAGTGCTCCAGCTTCTCAAGTTTTCGGCTAAGTACTCCTAAAGTGTTTTGATGACTCATAGCTTTACCACACATTCAGACAGTGAGTTCCAATTTTACAACACTCTCAGAATGAAAATGTTCTTCCTATATCCCCTCTGATTATCCTCCCCTTGCGTTTAACGTAGATCTATGGTGGTAAACACTTCCCATAAGAAATTTATTCCTATAACCCGCATCTATCCCCTTACTGTACACCTTCATCTCTTCCTCAATCACTCTTCTCCTCTCTCAGATAAAGAGCCTGAGCTAAGCTAATTTATCTTCACCGTGAGGAGATTGTCGTGCTGGAAACGTACAGCCGATCAGGCAGCATCCGAGGAGCAGGAGAACCGACGCTTCTGGCATAAGCCTTTCATCAGGAATGAGATGTGTAGTTGGGAGCGGAGAGATAAATGGACGGCAGTTGGGGTTGGGTGGAAGGTAGCTGGAAAAGCGCTAATTGGATGGAGGGAGAAAGTGATAAGTCAGAGGGGGAAAAGATTAATAAGTCCGGGGGGTTGTGCTGAGTTGGATGCTTTGGAATGTGATAATGTGAGGGGAGCAGAATTGAGGAAGATGTTGAAATCCACACTTATCCCGTATGGTTGCAGGGTCCCAAGGCAGAGTATGGGGTGTTCTTCTTCCAAGCAGCGGGTGGTAACGGTTTGGCGGTGGCTTATGCCCGAAACGTCGATTGTCCTGTTCTGCAAACCAGATTTCAGGGGAGATGTGAAATACCAAAGACAAAAAAAAGGACAAAAAAACTTATAGAATCAGAGTTAATGGAATTAGACGCAATGCAGACAGAAACCATTTGGCCAAATGAGTCTGCTCTGTGCCGCCGAAGAGATTCACACTCCCCCACCCTATCTTTCTAAACCCGCATTATTGATCCACCTACAAAAATAGAAATGATTTCAAAAGCTCAGCGGGTCAGGCAACATCGTTGGAGAGAAATCAGAGTTAACATTGCGAATCAAAATCTGTTCCAAGGAATGACCTGTTGACCCCAACTGGTCATTCTGTTTCCCTGAACTGCGTTTCCGACTTTTGCCTTTGATTTTGTCTTTGATTATACTGTCGATTCAGGTTTTATTTGCCATCTCCCTGACGTGCACATCTTTGGACAGTGAGAAGGAATTGGAGCAGCCAGAAGAAATCCACACGGAAGAGAGAGAAAAAGAGCGTGCAAATTCCACACAGTCAGTCACATAAGTCTGGGATCGAAAGCAGGTTTCTGGTCTGTTAGCCGTCCCAAGCTGCAAGTGCCCGTCCAGGATGCGAATTGAATCGAATCTCACGCAGTGACAGGCAGTGGTATTGCCCTGGAGTTCAACGCAAAAAGAAGCCTATGTATCCGTACTGGAAATCAATAATCGATTAACGATCCAAACTCTTTTTTAAGTCACTTGACCGATAGCCTTTTACGTCTTGTCGTCAAAAATTCATATCTGAATACTTCTGAAAGTTATGAAGATTTCTGCCTCTCCAACCTTTGCATGCACTGAGTTCCAAATTTCAACCACCCGCCGTTTCAAAACGTTTGTCTGAGCATTCACTCAAATCTTTGCTCCTCTGTTCTTAAATCTATTATCCCGTGAGTGATCGCTACATTATAGGGAAACTTTAGTTTCAGTCTACGCTATCTGTAACCCTGATTATTTTGTATATCTCAATCATGTCTCCTCTCAATCTCTTCTGCTCTAAGTCTATCCAGTCTATCCAATCTCTCTTCATAACAGGAGCTCTTCTACTCAGACTATGTCCTGGTAAATCACCCCTGCATCATTTCCAGTGCTAATGTGATTGCAGAACTGCACACCATAGTCTAGATAGAGCCGAATGAGCAAGTGAAATAAATGATGTGGGAATCCGCAGAAAGAGGTCTTTTTGAAAAAAACGTTCTTTCCCTCAGTGCTGCCCTGTGTTCTTTTCCTGAGTCTGAAGTTCCAATAATATCTGATCCACGTCAGTAAAAGGTGCTACTTGAACACTGATCTCAAAACCACGGTATCGAAATGGATTAACTGCTTTGAAGGTCGCAATGGCATGATTTCGACACGTTCACCCAACAACAGTGAACGCAGCAGCACAGACTGAACAGGGTTCAATGTGAAAATGATTGTAAGGAAAATGGGAGGGGAAACTTAAAGGAGGTCAATGATTGTGAGAGGGAGAGGAGTCTCCAAGAATGGGTGAGTCTGAATTCTGACATTCATCTCAGAGAGATGTGTGAGAGAGGGGTTTGATGAAAAAACCATAATGTCAGAAAAAGTTTTCATGTAAAAATCAATTAATTAATTTCTGTGTTTCTTTGGCATGTACCACAAGGAATTAAGAAGTGGAAAACGTTACATGCCGTAACTCAGATTCAAACGAAGTTCCTGCGGCCACAACGCACGACACTGAACATTATACAATCCCTGTGCCATGCTGAGATGCGTGTTTGAAAAGAGCAGTAACTACAGTGACATAGGGCATGTTAGGAAGAATGCAGAGACACAACAGGACTATTTGGCGAGCAATAATACACATGTGGGAACTCAGAATTGGTTGTATATTCAAATTGGATATTTCAAGAGGCTGAGGAAGTTCCATCGAGTACTGCATGTTGAAGACTGAGGGTGACAGATTTTTGCAAAACATCAAATTCTCAAGGGATACTGCAGGATATTGTTGAAATGTATGTTTCAACAGTAATGAGTTATCACGTTTGTTGCCACAGGAGCTTCCCCACACAAGGAAGTAC
Source organism: Hemiscyllium ocellatum (assembly GCF_020745735.1). Classification (NCBI taxonomy): domain Eukaryota; kingdom Metazoa; phylum Chordata; class Chondrichthyes; order Orectolobiformes; family Hemiscylliidae; genus Hemiscyllium; species Hemiscyllium ocellatum. The sequence goes on along the minus strand of NC_083414.1, from coordinate 85,786,706 downwards.
CCATTGCTGCAGTGGATCACATAATCCCAATTCCTCCATCCAGAATCAATGGTGCAGTTGCGAAGATCAAACTGGAAATTGGGATGGAAATGAGCACGTGAAGCTACTGTGTCGCACCAGTGATGCGATCGGTGACCACATGGTCCTTCTATGATGGTACAGAGGCGCATGAAATTCCGAGGCTGGGAGTTCTCCTGGTCAAAGGCGGGGAGGAAGGGCATATTTGTCTCCGGTTATTAGATTATTAAGGTACAACAGCAGCATTAACCCGCACTGCCGATTGTCTCAGTGAAAGCGTACTGTAGCCTTAAGCGAGAGGTCGATGTATTGCAAGCATTCAGTGCAATATTTCTTAACAATGCACTATTTTGTTATTTTGATCACATCATCCTCTTGCTTCCAGCAAACACTCCAGTACAGCGTACATCAGTTTCATTCCAACACAGTCACATGTCATATTCTCACTCCCTCTGAGATGATTGGAATTGCCAATGTCATTCTCAGAGATGGAGCAACGTAGCATTGAGATGGTAGTGTAGTGAACAAAGAAGAACAAAGCACACAGAGCATTTATAGCTCAGGAACAGGCCTTTTGAACCTCCAAGCCTGGGCTGAACAAAATCAACTGTCTAAACCTATCACCCAATTCCTAAGCACCTGTTTCCATTTGCTCCCCATTTACTCACGCATCTATCAAGGCGCACGTTGCATGAAACGACCGTGCCTGCCTCTACTACCTCTGCTAGCAACGCGTTCCAGGCACCTACCACCCTCTGTGCTAAATACTTTCTACATCTATCCTCCTTAAAAGTTTCACCTCTCAACTTGAATGTGAGACCTCTCATTATTGAATCCCTTACCTGGGGAAAAAGCATCTCTATACACCCGGTCTGTACCCTTCAAGATTTTGTAGACCTCAATCAGGACCCCTCGATCTCTTTTTTTTCACTGAAAACAATCATAAACTTTTTTACCTCTCTTCACAGCAAGCATCTTCCATACCAGCAACATCCTCGTAAACCTTCTCTGCACCCTTTCGTAAACGTCCACTTCAATTGGGTAACTTGACGACCAGAACTGTGCACAGTATTCCTAAATGCGGCCGAACCAAAATCTTGTACAATTTTTGCATGACCTGCCAGCTCTTACATTCAAAGCCCAGTCCTCTGACGACAAGCATGCCATTTGCTTTCTTGATCGCTCTATCGACCTGTGCCACCATCGTCATGGTACAAAGGACCTGAACTCCCAGATCTCTCCGCTCATCAAATTTCTCCAAGGCTTTTCTGTTTACTGTGTAGTTGGTTCTAGAATTCGGCTTCCCAAAATGCATCACTTCACATTTGCGTCGATTGAACTCCGTCTGCCATTTCTCTGCTCAACTCTCCCGTCTATCTATATTCTTCTTCATTCTTTGACTGACCCCTATGCTTTCTGCTACTCACAAATCTTCGTGTCAAATGCAAATATAGTGGCGATATATTGGGCTAGCAACTCTTGGACACTGGAACATGGCATCTGCTGGTATTTAAATCGATGAATAAAATGTGGGATAATAACTGGATCAGAGGAACAGAGGCAAAAAGTTTTAATTTGCTGAAAGCCCATTCTGTCTTGTCCCTTGGAAAGGGAAATTTGCCATCCTTGACGAGAACTGCCAACATATGACTCCAGACTCACAACAGTGCGGTTCACCGATAGAATCCCTCTGACTCAGTTCAAGGTGAATTAAGAATGAACAACAAATAATGTTCAGAACATGATGGCCACACTCCGTGGGAGAATAAAGAAGAATAAAAAAAAATATATGGATGACGGGGAAAATTGGGAGTCATCTCTGCGTGGACTCAAATTCAACAGATTATCCAAGCTAAATAGACACATGGATACACACATCGCCAAGATGTCAGGTCCATAGTGGGACTTCGAGAAAGGATTCAATTACCCGTTGAAGTGTAAACCTACGTGCCCAGGCACAATGTGGACAGGTCATTCACCACTCCCAGATGTGAGAAGGGATCACTCAGGAGGCCAACTGGCAGAGTCACCAGCAAGTATACAAATGACATCAGGGGTCTGATTGTGCTGTTATTGCAGGTGTTCATCACATCCAGCAATGAACCATGTTTGGACGCTTGTTTCCAGTGGAGTTCCATTGTTTCGTGACGTAGATCAACGATTCAGACTTAGTTGTAGGAGTCATGATTTAGAAGTTTGCAGAGGATGCAACAATTGGTCGTGTATGTGACTATGATGAATAATGTCAGGGCCTGCAGAGATGTATCAATCAGGTGGAAAATAAAACCGGCGAATGGAATTGAATCCAGACCAATAAGTGGTAACGAATTTGGGGAGTTGAAACAATAACAGTGAGGATTCTGAGTGGTGAACAGAACAAACAGGAACAAAGGGATCATGGAGTGGATATTCACAGATCACTGAAGATTTTTGGACAGGGCGCTCAGATGGTCGAGAGTATTTTTGGATATTTTCTGTTGTTGACCCTTTGTTGTGGGTGATATTCGATATTTAGCAACCGCCAGTTTAGGAAACTACTAAAAGAATGAGCACAAGTCTGGTCAATGCAATAATTAACATTTTAAAATTTGTAAGACAAAGGATGGAGGGCTGAAGTATACCACTTTGACGATCAAGACCGCTTCATCACTCAATGGATTTACCACTGATACATCTTCAAGTCATGCCGGTATGTGCCTTGGAGGGTAACTTGCAAATGGTCGCGCTTCAGTGCATCTTCAACCTTGTCCTTATAGTCAGCACAGTTTTTGAGCTTTGAATGTTCTGTCAACACAGCCTGGATGACTTACTCCACCGCATCCTGGAGGTGGTGCACACTACTGCAATCGTGCCTCAGCAGTGAGGATAATAAATGTTCAGGTGTTGAACGTGGTACAGTTAAGTGACTGCATTGTCGTGGAGGATGTTCAGTTCCTTCAGTGGTATTGAAGCTTCACACATCCAGGCAAATGAAGCGAGTTCTGTTACACATCTAATTTGTGCCGAACAAATGATGCAGGCTTCACGGAGACATGAGTTGTGTTAATAATCAACCAGAGTCGACTGACGGACATTTTTTTGCAGTCAACTTATTTATTTGGGCGGTCAGGTAACGTTCCTCCTAAATATTAGCTCCGAGGGCGATTACACGGAGGACTTCACTTACAACGAAGTCATTGAATGTCAATAGAATATGAGTGGATTCTCATTTGTCAAAGTTATCATTACTGTATTTGGTCCATGTGTGGACTAAACCGATTCTAATCGCTATCTGATTTCAAGTTCCAGTTCCCGTGCTGTAAGGGACAGCAGAGATTTACGAGGATGTTGTCAACTTTGGATAAAAGGGAGCTTCGTGGAATGATTGGTCAGTTTTGGATTATTCTCCTTGAAGCAAAATCGTTGGATCTTGACAGGGTAGATATAGGCAGGTGGTTTGGTTTATGCTCTGATGAGAGCACCAGAGGACATAATCTCAGAATGAGATATCGCCCATTTAATTCAGAAATGAAGAGTAATTTCCATGCTCAGAGAATCTGTGGCTATTTTGTTGGCAACCGAAGTAGAGGCGAAGTTGTTGGGTATTTTCAAACTGTGTCAGGTATTTAATCAGAAAGATGATGAAGTTTGTCGAGGTAAGTGAGCAGAATGGAGTTGAAGATTATCAGATCAACCATGAGTTCGTTGTATGGTGGGGCAGACTCATGGGCTGAATGGCATATATCCATTTTGTTAACATTTGGTCTAACGCCAAATTTTATTCAAAAGTTGAGAATTGTGAGTGGATGGGATGAAGTGGTAGAAAAGGTTTATCAAACAGATCAGGAACGAAGCTCATAAGTTCATGAAGAAGAAATGTGCTGTTACCTGGGGGCAACAAATGACACTCTGCACAGCACAGGTGGCTGTTTACAGAAGCTGTGATTGCTGAAGAAAATTGGTCGACCTTGTACAGTTAGCAAGTCAGTCATCACGCTGCTTGTGGAAGAAAGAAAGGTTAGTTTCATTGGAGCAGTTTGCTGCGGTTCCAATTCCGAATGACTGCTGAAATACTGATCAAATCATTGTGTGGACTGTTCGTTTAAAATAATCATGAGCAATCCCATTGGATAAACCTGTGCTCCAGATCACTTGATAGTTATTTCTCTTTCTGTCGATGTAAATTCATAGAAAGACAAGATGGAAAGAGGGGCAAAAAGAAAAAAATGTGTTCCTTCTAATTACACCAATTTAATTTACAACCGAATAGAACATCTGCTCTCATTTTTTATTTCAACTTTAACGTGGTGTTGATTATTCGTGAATCTCCCGTGCAGTGAAGCGGAAGAACAAAATTCTCGATCCAGTGTATACCAGAGGTGTGAGATGCAATGTAAAAATGCAGCAGTGGTTTGTGGAATTAGCAACTAAAATGTGACTCGAACCCGTGAATGCGGAACACGGTGGTATAATAATCCATCACCGTAACCTTTCGGTCTCCTCAGCACGTTTTGGAAATGGGTGACATGTGACCTCATCAAGGTAACATGTGGTGAAAGTCGTGGTTGAGAAATGTCTTGAGCTAAATTGAATCCAAACCATTGTGTTTCTGCTTTCACCAGAATTACAATAACCGCAAAATCCAAGAAATAGCCATGCTCAGAATGAAACAGTGAACAATAATTCCCCGTCATATTCACACCCACATTTTGCCTTCACTCATAATTTCTTCAGTGACGTTCTCTCTCACATGAAGAAGTAGCTATGGCGAGTGATATAAATGCGATGTTGTGGTTCCATAGCCGTTCTCATATGGCTTAACTGAATTACGTAAAACCACAAGAAAAGCTTTTTTGTTCATTTCATTTTATTAAGTGAACTGAAAGTCACACTGTTCATTGTAATAATCGGAAGTGCATTAGATTTATCTCATTGGAACGATTAATGATATATGCAAATTTGTTCCGAATTTATTTCATCTGAAAGAAAATACTGCCATTTATGCTGATCAACTCCAACAGTTTGTTAAAATGCTGTTTCGATCCCCGTTACATTCATGTTCAAAACAAAACTGCGGTGTGGGAATGTGCTGAATATTTAAAGTGTCTGTGCTGTCATGATCATGTTCTCCTCCCGCACAGAAAATCGCAAGCAGCTCGAATGTTGCTTTGTTTTCCAGGCAAGTTGAGTTTTTACTGGAACCGAATGGAGACTTTTATTTCATTGCTGTTGTGAAACAAAGTCCTGCGGAGAGTCGATTCGTCGTTGTTTGGTTTTCTGGCCAATGGGAAAATCGTTCCAAAGAATTTCGATGTCATATGTTTTTGTATTTCTCCCATTTCCTTCATTTCCGTCCAGGAGACACCGGAAGGTAAGGGTAATCTAATCGAGACTGTGATTGGTGAAATTCACTTTTTATGGCCCATTCTTATTATGTTCTTTCTTTCTCTCTTTTCAGCATTGTCTGGGAAGTGGTGGTGCACTAAGGCTGCAGTATGTTTGAAAGAGTAGTTTGGAGTTGCCCTGTTGTTAGTTGTGAGATTACATTATGGCTCATGACCTCGGACTGTCTCACATTTAGCATTCATGCTTCTCTCTGTCTGAAAATGCATTTGGTTTGCCAGTTTTGTTTGTGTTCCGTGTTAAATGCTTTCTGTTTTGCGATTCACTCAGTACATTACGAATTAACAGGCTTTCTGAAGTAATTTCCAGCTGCAAAAGTCGTCAATTGAGGATCTGGGAAAATTTCACAGAATATTGCCTCTCAGAGCAAAAGTAAGGAAGTCGTTCGTTTCGGCAGTGTTTCACAATCCTAACTTTCCCGTGAGCAGTCGAACAGACTGAATGATTGTGCCACAGACTGCGATGCTAAAAAGTATTCCTTAAAGCAGGTGTAATAAGCAACACAACGTTATTGGGTTACATCGCGGGAACAGATACTTCGGTGTATCACGTCCATGCTCACCGCACAGCCAAAATTAAACACGTCCCATTCCCCAGCATTTGGCCTCAATCCCTCTAAATCCATTCTATGCAGAAACTCATCCGGTTACCTTTGCAATTTTCTGAGCGTAATAGCCTCCACCGCATTCGCGGGTAGCTCATTGCATACACGCACAACCTTCTGTGTGGGAAATGTGCCTCAGGTACTTTGTCAATTTCAGCCAACTCACCTTAAACCAATGCTATCGAGTTTTCAACTTGCCCCAGCTTGGGCAAAACACGAAAGGACTCAGTTTACAACCCTTCCATAAGATCATGGCGCAGCCGTTACTCTGCAGGGAAAGTTGTCCCAGCCTATTCCACCTCGCCCAACGGTCCAAACATTAACGACATCCTTGTCTGTATTTTGTCATCAATTTCACGTGTCTTTTTTTAAAGTTTTCAAGATGTCAATTACGCTGGACAACAACGAGCTGTTGGAAACTGAAAGATAAAATGTAGAATGGCTTCAACTTTCAGTGCTGGACACCACTGCGCCGCGGCACGGGCGGCCGTGGCTTGTTTTTGTAATGTAGTGGTCATCACATTCGTCTTACACGCGAAAGGTCCCCAGTTCGAAACTGGGCAGAACCTGCTTTGTTCTTCAATTGCAGCACTTTACATAGACAAAAATGGAGCTTCCTTGCTTGCTTTTCCATCTGCACACCAGCCTTCGAATTTGCTTTAACAAATCTGCTCCTGTAGTGAAATGTAATGAATGCAATTCCATTTAATTACTGTGCAAAGCATTGTAAAGTTTTTCTCCAACCTGGGTCTGATCATAAGTCATTCTGTTTGAGAGTATTGTTACCACGTTCTGATCCTAACATATAAAGCAGTGCCGCCTTTGCTTTCCTTGCGCAGACTCGACCATTCCCAATGCGAAGATAGGCGGAAGTGAGGGCTGCCGGTGCTAAAGCTCGGAGTCGGAAGTGTAGTGCTAGAAAAGCACGGCAGGTCAGACAGCATCTGAAGATCTGGAGAAGCAATGTTTCTGGCACTAACTACTGCCATTCCATTACTACCTGATGCGTGGAGGAAGAATGACTCATATTCAGCCTTCGGACCATGCAACCACACGGGATAAATGTGTACTTGAACAGCTTCCTCATTTCACTTCATTCTACATTATACCAGTCACAATCTTCCAACTAGGCACTGCTCTCTTGACCCGTCGATGAAACAACCCACTGAACTATCACCTTCTTCCTCACCTTCATCCAACTGTCGCTTTCCCAGATACTTTACCACCAACAGAATTACCCTCCCACTTATATCTCAACCCCGACCTACAAGCCTCATTCCTGATGAAGGGCTCATGCCTGGAACGTCGATTCTCCTGCTCCACGGATGCTGCCTGACATGCTGGGCTTTTGAAGCACTATACTGTCGCCACTGCAAAGATAGATGAGCTCGGCTGGGGCTCTTTATCTGACAGTGGGAAAAGCTGGGATAAGAACTGATTAACGTGCACAGAGAAAGGATAGATATATGTGATAGAAATAAACTTCTTACGGGAAGGGTTAATAACCAGGGATATAGCAAGAGAGATGATATTCAGAGAAGTTTTAGGAAGAATGCTTACAACCTCAGAGCCTTGTATGTCTGGAACGCACTGTTCGAACGTGTGGTAAAGCTAAGACTCAACAGAACATTTCAGGAGTATTTAGCCAAACACTTGAGGAGCTTGCCCTTAATGATGAGGTACTGGAAAGTGGGGCAAGGACAAACAGATGTTCGATGAAAGACTTGAAACCGTATTTTTGGGTGCAACAAAATGGAGGCTAGTGCAGCTCTGTGGCGAATTGAAAGATGCTTTAGACTTCCACTGCTTTTTGTTAAGATTGTGATTCAAAGTTTGTTTGTTTGAGTCCCGCCATATTAGAACATAGAACATAGAACAATACAGTACAAAATAGGCCCTTCGCCCCTCGATATTGCGCCCACCTGTGAACTAGTCTCACTTCGTCTCCCTACATTATCCCAAAATCATCCATGTGCTTATCAATTTCTTTCACATTTCAGCTGAATCAATGATTGTTCTACTGATTCATCATCAATTCCAGTCATCTGGAGTTCTCGTCCCTGCTACTGACCAGAGGAGATTCCTCACCTTCTTGGTGGTGAGCTTTGAGGGAATCGTATCATTTGAAACATGATCAGACCAGAATCGGCTGCTCATTCACAAAACCCACTGCAAACGTTCACTGTCTCTAAACACATTTCCCACCCACGTTTGCACAGAGTTTGTCGGTTTATTCAGCGTATTTTTCCCATTGGGTGACAGGTTGATGTGAATGGGTTGGGGCAAGATATTGATGTGTTTGGTCAGCCATAAATATATCAAATGACGGGGTAGCGCCGGCGGTTGAAATTATCTCCCCTTGTTTCTCTCTCTGCCTCTGCTGTTTCTGACAGAGGAAATTAAACAATAACATGATGAGGACACTGTGAATGTACACTGTGATTATCAAGGACCTCCCCTTTATCCCATTGCTCTCACAGCTGGAATACACAACTCCTGTTGCAGCTTTAGATCAGACAGTGGAGGATTCTTCCAGGCACTCTGTCTGACTGCATGCTCCTTCACACAGGTTTCTAACTGGACACATGGAGCAAACGGCCGTGTGGATATTGGGGATTCAGGGACAGATTTCCCCTTTGCTGGGCTAGAGTTGTGGCCACGTTAAGAAACATGAATTTAAGCGATTCTGTATCTTATTATGCATTCTTATCATTTTACAATTTAAACTGAAACTCAATTTACTCTTGTTTAACATTCTTATATCTTTAGTATTCATGAAAACTGTGCAACGTCCTCGGATGTAGGAATGGTGAAGATTGATGATGAGTGCAGTGTGTTTCATGTTGTCTGTATGAAGGTTCAGAAGAAAGTTAGTGAAGTGTCTTTGAATGAAATTCTGTGCCGAACTGAAGCCGACCAAATGAAAAGCCCTGTGACAGTGATAATGTAACATTGTCTGTAAACAGGACAGTGACCCACGGAAATGCAGCTTTCAATCAAGTCTAATTTGCACGACATTTTTCTGTGACCCTTTCCTGAACCTGGTGCTCCAATAGTCACAGGTCAGTTCCTCCTCCACTGCCTTAACTTTAATTTCAGAATTACAACAAAAGTAGAACAGGTTGGTCGAAAGTCCCAGAGGTACGAAGAGCGCACGTTACTGGTGGCACTCTGCTGCTCCTGTGCAGCAATTCATCATCACTTAACAGCGTGTGAAATACTGCAGCTGTAATTTCAATTATTATCTGAAGCTGCTTTTCCTGATGTTGATCAGGGATCATTGGAGCACGAAACTGAAGTGCATTTGAAACATAACTTCGAATAAAGCAGCATTTATTGTAAACCTTCAGCTTCTGATTTGTGGGACTGTTCTGTATTTGGAAAATGTGTCAACTATCAGCCGGAAAGCTGTCCATATTCCCCTGGCGATTGTCTATCTGTGGATCGAGAAACAGGGAATGTTTTAGCATGATAACATTTTTCTATTCTTTGACCCTCCACTGTATTCCATTCTTGGAAAGTCTGTTAAACCCCTTTCACATTATCCCATTTGCTGCAAACTCACACAGTTCATTAAACTGCTCGAAATGAATTAGGTTTACCACTTTGGGTAGATTAAATGTTGTCAGTGAATCTGGTAAAGTCATAACAAATAACTTTGTTGTTGTGCAGAACAGAGCGTTCAAACAGGAATAAGGAGGAGTCTTTTTGTTGTGTTTTTCATGGGGAGATCAGTGAATATTAAATGGACTCAGTTCCGTTCTTGGTCATTGTAACCAAATGTTCAAGGCAACAGATGGCAATAATGGTGATGCTTGACATCGACAGGGCCATTCCTACTCACCAGAGTCACTATTGTATTACAGATCAGGTGAGTGGGAGAGATTATGATCCTTATGGAAACCTGAGACAGTGCGACAATTAATCTCACAATGTTAGTCTCACTCTATACCATAAACCAGTTAGCCAGCGGAGTGAGCTAACTGGCTTCCGTTTACTGCAAAGCTATAACAAACAGACCAGTATATTAACATTTTGTAGTAATTCACGTAGAATCAACCGCGAAACTTTCAACACTACCAGCTCTTCTTATACTAAACTTCTTCATTTGCAGATGTTATACAATTTCTTTCCAATGAACGCTAAAGAATTCGTGAGTGTGCCACTTTTGCATCCTCATCCAGGCAGTCCAGAATCCCTGTCCCTGTTAAATTCGCTTCTTGTGTGCCTGCATGTGGTTTTTCAAATATTCTGGAATCAGCTTCTAATTTGTTTTCTTTGGGAAAAATCATCTCCAATTTCAATAACTATCAGAATAAAAAGTACCTGCCGTAAACTTCTTTGTCGTCCCTTACCGGTTTTGAAGCTCTAACCTTAAGTTATGCACTCACCTCAGCGATAGAATTTCCTCCTATTTACCCTTACCAATCTCACATAAGCTGAAAAACCTCCATTCAGACAAAACTCAGTCATTACTGATTTGTTCCGCTTATTCTACATCTATTCCGCCATCCCATTAAACTCCTTAATTTCTTTTCTCTTGGCTTTATCTCCCAGTAAATCTCATTTCTGTCGTCTTGAACGATTTTGCAATAATGGAACTCTCACCATATTCTTCCTAATCACATTCCAACCTCAACCCCCGTGTATATCATCATGTCGTTATATCCCAGCAAGTTTCGTCCTGAGAAATGATGTCAGGTCTAATTCAACTCATGAAAACTTACCACTATACTTTGCAATCTCATTGCCGGTACAGGAAAGGTGTTGGCTATTTCACTTACAGCTGAATCGGTTGGCTGCAGCAACATTTGGTCAATTCGCAGTTACATATGTGAAAGTTGTACTCATTTTAGTTTCTTCTCAACGTATGCTGAAGTAACACAGTGAGGAATCAATTAATATTATAAAGACATACATAAGGGGGTGTCTTAAATGTGAGATTATGAAATCAGGGTAGTTTTGATTAACATAGACCAGAGATTGTTCAAATCTCAGGCTCATGAGATTGACAGAGGGCGATGTTGAGCGAAATAGACAGTCTTGGCAAATACCAGTGTTATGAAGGTGTGGGTGTAATGTACCTTAAAGGGTGATGAAATGGCTGGCGAGCACAAGGAGTCCAGAACAAAGTAACAACATAACATTTGGTCGAAACAACTAGCAGCTTTGTTACATTGATAAAAAAAAAACAAATTCGCATTCGCCTAATCAGTTTAAATTATGCCCCAATCAAGTTTGAATGTGGTATTTTAACAATGTTAATATCAGTGAAACGAGCCGGTGATTTATGTAACAAATATCAGACATGTTGAACAGTTACCCAGAGTGGCAAAGAATAGCAAAAAGTGCAGCTAAAAGTCCAACAGATGTCGGATGCTAGTAAGATCTCCGAGAGGTGACTATCTGGAGAAAGAGATTGCATAGGAAAAAGCATCGACACCGAGCTGGAGAGAAAATCTACAGAGGAAGATACAACGAGAAGATTCCACAACCGGCTGGTTTTTAAATTTGAATATTTTTTGTAAATATTAATGGGTTCAGGGATAGGGAAGGCTTTTCAGACCAGTAGTGTAGAGCAGAAGGTTAAAGACAGGTTTAGAGAAAGAACGTGTAAGTAGTTGTAAGTTAATTATTCTCTGTATAATATAAAAAAGTAATAAAGTTGTTATTTTCAACTTTAAATACTTTTTTTTTGCTATAGTTCTTTGCCTCTTGAATTTTAACAGAACACAGCACAAGATGAATCCTTTCTGTTTTGTTTGCTTACATTAGCAGAGGAGTTTACTCCGTTATGTAATACCAGTTTCTGTTGTTGCTGTGTTGTTTCGCTCACTTGGCATTTTGTGTTATTAACGATTTTGAAGTTATCCCCTCAACTCAAAAGTTCCGTGCTTTTGCACCATTGTACAAAAGGTGTAGTGTGTCTAAGCAACAGGCCGCCTTACAATAACATCCGACGCTGATTCAATCTATCTATCCTGGTATTGATCAATGGAAGCAGCACTGCGCACTCTCCTCGATTTTGGAAAACAATTCCCTCAAAGATAATGCAACATCCCCGCATTCAAGGGGATTTCATTCCATCACCTTCAATTCCTCACAGAATCCGATTCAACAAGTTTTGTCACTAAGTCATTTATTTGTTTGTGTTTAAATCATGTGAGCAAAGGGTCACAGTTGGAGAGTGCTGGTCCCATAAAACAGTGGTCAGACCATACTCTGTGCACTGTACTCTGCTGTTCATCATTTCACTAACAGCAGGTAGATGCATCTATGCTCTGCAACATTTTCACGCCTGTTTTAAGAAGCAAGATAAACAGTTCCTTGTTCCTACTTTTGTTGTCATACAGACCAAGATTGTAAATGATGGAAACATGCACTAATCGAGACTGTCTGTTCTCCCAAATCCTTTTTCTCTCCAGCAGGTGATAAGATTCTGGTCTGAATCGCTTTCTTCTATTCCGTCACTCTGGGATGATGTGAGCTGTGAAAACTCTTCTCTGAGCTGGGGGTTACGTGGTAAAGTTTGGACACATCAGGTGCAGTGTGCCTGAGCGACAGGGCTCTCTTCAGTAACATCGCATGCTGATTCAGATAGCAGAGCCTTCGCGTGAATTCGAGAAGTACACAGACACTGTTACCGATTACTGGGAGAGATTCTCTTTCCCAGCATTTCTGCACTTTTCTGTCTTTCTCAGATGGAATTATTTGGACAAGGTTCCCAAAGGAATATGAGTTCCTGTGCACGCAAGATCTCCCTTTTGCACAGCTTTCCAGAATTTCCATAACTCCAAATCCCACTGGCCCCCTCCCCCGCTGCAGAAGCCCGTGTTTGATAGGGAGCTGAAGAGCGCATTCATCTTGCTCTCCCACAACACCGATTGCCAATGGAAGATGTGTTCGTCCAGTTGCCAGCGGGGGAAGGGCTAGCGCAGCCTCCTGGGAAACGGTAGTCAGAATGGCAAGGAGCTATTATGAAAACTCAGTGTTACGTTGACTCCGAAACAAAAGGAAAAAATCTTTTTTTTAAACAAAAGAGACTCACCTAATTTTAGATCATGTTTCTGGCTCGTTGTTTTTGGGTGTGATGTCGCGTCAGGTGGGTGATATGTGTGCGAGAAATTACACTTGAACCCTGGAGTTTTGCATCCGGTCCCATTTTTGACTCAAAAAGTATGATTTCGATGAGATCGAGGTCAGATCAAGATACCGAATCATCAAGACAGACACCAGCAGCTACTTGTATGCCGTTACTAGACTGAGAAATGTACTATCCAACTTCAAATGATACTGATCCTGTTAATGTGAATCCTGCCGAGCGCACATCCTGTGCGGAGTAACCTGAATGCCTTGTTTTTTCTCACGCTGTGTCCTGTATGTCCTTGATTACTATGATCTGCCTTTACCAATTGCAAAGGTTTTCACTGCACTCAGGTAAATGTGACAATCAATCAATCAAATATAATCACTCAATCGAATGCCACAGACATTTCCTTATTGTTTGGTGCCAGCACAGCGAAGGTGGGCTGTATGGCTTCCATTTGCACTATTTCGTGATTCTAAGTGAAATCACAGTTAATACGCGCCACAGTGTATCACATAATAATAGTGAAGATCTTCTTGAAATCATCCTCTGATGCACATGCCACACGCCAGATTAAAAGCTGAAGACCGACGGAAACTGCTGTAGTCAGCCCTAACAGAGCGACCCAGCGGGAGCGTACTGGGCTCATAACGCAGAAATTAATGGATTGAAAACATCCTCTGCTCGTTGACAATTCCAGGTTTCAGTGTGTGTACTGCCCCGCCAGTGTTCCTCTGCAACATAGCTCCATTCAACGTACTCCTTGTTGTTTCAATTTCCACTTCCTTCCTGTCAATGTATCTGAAATGAATACCTCAAACTGATACACCCGCCAAATTTACACAGGTGAGGAAACACACTTGTGAAATTCTGGAAGCTCTTTTCCTGTTCTCTATCTGTCTTCTCTGATCTGATTCGCGAAATCACTTGCCAGAGTGGGGAATAAACTGGTGTAGGTAAGATATATCAATTGCAGAGTGCGCTATGTGCATGACGCCCTGCATTTGGTCCCCCACTGTTTCACACAGCGGTGCCCTCCCTGCGAAATGAAAAGCCATAAATGACAATTGGATCATCGTGTTGGAGACAGCATTACGACACAGACACAGTTCCGCATTATTAGGATATACATCACCAATTGTGAATAACCACAGAGATATACAAGCGACCCAGAGTCGCAGTGGACTCGATGGGCTGAACGGCTTCTGCAGGCGCGTGAGTGACGCCACATCTTGATGCTGTCCCTCCTTCTGTCTCTGGGACAGAGTGGCTGAGGGTGAAACAATGTCTCATCTTTTACCGTCCTTCCGCGTTAGATTATCTGCACTGAAAATGTGTTGCTGGAAAAGCACAGCAGGTCAGGCAGCATCCAAGGAGCAGGAGGATCGACATTTCGGGCATGTCCCCTTCTTTAGGATCCTTCTGCAGATTATCTGCAGTCCTGCAGTTCTGAGCTGTGGGAATGGCTCTCAGTGAGTGAGGGTTTTACTCAGATTCTCTTCATCTCGGACAGTTGTGTCTCAGATGCTAACTGCTGCCCGACTGCAGCAAAGAAACAGATGTCCCTATTAGAAAAGCTGTTCTGCAGGATTTTATGTGAAGATGGATTCTGAAAACCACACAGGCTGCGCAAAAATGCATTTGCATGAATTTACCTGAGGAAAGAGTATCCGGAGTACAGTTCTCTATTTCCCACTATCTCAATACATTTGTCCCTCTCTTAGATAAATGATATTTGGAGGAAGTTCCCAAACAAACTTGCTGATTTCGAGCACCAGAGGGACTTGGCTGTGCCGATGGGAGACAGCTTTAGAACGTATTCGCGCTTACCTCCCCTCACTGCCTGCAGGTAATTACCTGCGGATAGACACAGCTCAGTCCAAGCGGAAGGGATAAACAGCACTGTCCCGCGAACAAGGAGAGGGAATGAGTAGGTGATATTCTTAAAACTCTTTGCTGCTTCGAAATCCGAGAGCAAAGTGGGATGTAGTTGGATCTGAGTGACTCTCAGCTGGTTTAGTGTTGGAAATGCAAGAGTGTTTGGGGGTATGGTCTTCGCTTCGTAGCTTGTGTTCATACTGGTATGTTAAAATTCTTACTTCAAGTCGCCTTCGAGCCTTGGTTGTTTGATTTCACTTTTGCCCAGTCGCCCTATCAACTGTTTGATAAAAAGGTGCAAATTATGAAGTTGCACCCCTTGAAATAACTTTGTGCTTTGGGGTCAGAAGTGTGATTGTAGTCGGCATTACACAGTAACATACGTGGTGAAAGCGAAACAAATGATTCAGGATGTTCACACACACAATCCCTCTCTGAATAAATCCACCATCTGGATGTTTGCACAGTCCTGAATGTTGACCTTTAGGAAATGGGAACGTGAAATGTTTGGAAAGAGAGCTGTACGGATCGATGGGAATGGTGTGGTTTATGAGGAATGGCAACAATAAAGATCATTTGGAAAGTTGGGGCAGTTCTCCTTGGAGAGGAGAATGCCGAAAACTGGCCTTGTTGAACCTTTCCAAGACATGAGTGGATTAGACAGAGGAAATAAAGAACAGAATGCTCCCCACGCCTGAAAGGATCGAGAATGATTCGGTAGTTTAAAAGTCATTAGTAAAGGAAGAAAAAAGGTACATAGGGAGTGGTTAGGGTCTGTAAACCACTGCCTGAAATTGACAAAGACACAGTTTCAATCGAGTTATTTAAAAACAAATTCGATGTTTATGTTGAAAGAAAAAGTGTGTAGAGTTTCAGGGAGTAGGCAAGAGAATTATACCAACAGAAAAGCACATTTATCTCTGTGGAGAGCCAGCACAGCTAAGGTGGTTTGTGACACATTTGTGATTCTGTGTATAATCACAATTCGACCAACAAAATGCAGGGAGTTAGATAACGGTGATATTGATAAAGCCAGGACACATCTACAAAACAGAATATTGTCCAGCAGGTACATGTCACAGGGAGGATGGCGCTGTCTGATAATCCTGCAGGGTGTCCTGCCAACAGACACATTGCACTTCACTATTCAGATTATACCAGAGTGAGAGCCAGAGAAGGCAAATTGGTTAATTGTACGTTTCGTCAGCACGGGAGTTACGAACAATGAGAGAAAGTGGAAATACTGGTGATTTGTTCACATTTGAAGTGTTTATGGGAAAGAGGGAGCAGAGGAAGACACAAGGTAAAGCAATTCAGATCTGAACACAGGAGTAGCAAATACGTTGGACAGCTCAGAGGAGATCTTTGAAGTCTTGAATTCTGGTAGATGGGCCGAGCGTGCTTTCACAAGGCCACACTGTTACAAATGTGTCCTTGTCTCTTGGCCTTGTGTTGTTGTAAGGCAAATATTGCTGTAACACTGCAGGAAACTCCATTTTCCAACGAGAGGGAAGTCAGCATTTAACAAAGGATATATTGCGAAACCTTTCACATAAATTGTTGCATTCCATCTTATTGTCTTGCTTTGTTTCCTTCCCACTTCACCTGTCATTGTCCCTGCACTGAAGGTGTTTTGATTCTTCTGCATGCCTTTTACACTCTGAGTGGCATGATGAAGCTGTACTGCCCCATGATTCTGATGCATTTTCCACTTCAATTCAGCTTACCCTAACTTCGCTATCTGATACCATTCCCCTTGCTACGGTTTTAAGTGCTCGTCTTAGACCCAACCTGTCCTCCTCCAAAATAAATACAAAACTCAGCCACACTGTTATCACTGCAAATCAGCGACGCCTTCATTCTGAGGTCAGTCATTACTGCTGTCTTATTTCACATTATCAGCTACCGTGCTCTCTGGTTGCTTCTACAAATCACTATTATTATAAACTGCTGCAACATCCGCCAATATGAAATAAAACCAGAAATATTCAGGAAAATTTATCATCCACAACCAAACGACAATAAGGAAAGTAACTGTTGGGACAAACATTAATGCAACCAGATTGCAAAATCTTAGTCTGAAAATCTTGATGCAATTGTTTTGCTTTTAATGAGCACACACATTGAGTTCAGTGCAGAACAGATCCTCAACTCGGAGAAGGGAATCCTTGGCTTTGAAGATGCGTTGAAAATGTTCACTGGATTCATCCTAGTAATTGGAGGACTGTCCTCTGGGAGCATATGAGTAAAATCATTCAATGTCGAATGGGGTTTCCAAACATCAGTAGTGAAGGGAATGTCTCCATTCACAAATTAAACGTTGGGTAGGATTTAATACAGGGACACACGAACAACCAGACAAGAACACAGAAATATGATAAACAACAGATATCATAATTAATTTTTGGGATATTTTGATTTTAGATCCACAGTGGTCTTTGACGACTGGTATTTCATGTCCTCAACCAGTCTGCACAGAAAACAACTGCCGCCCCACTGTGACGTGACTGAATCTCAGTTACCTTTAGGAAAAGCTGAGACTCACTCAGGTCAAGGGGATTTATGAATTCTGGCCTTTCAAACTTTTTCCCAATTTCTTTTTTGATCTCTGGTTCAACAATCTGCCCTGATTTGCACATTCGATTTGCCGATGACGATTCTGCTTCAAAAACACTTCATCAGCTGCGATCCATTTGGCGGTGACAGACTCTATACAAACGCAAGGACATCTTTCTTTCTCGATCCATTGCAAAGTTTATTAATCTCACTGCATATGACAATGGATTCTTCCCATCCACTCCATCCATCATCAATGTGTGTAGTTCAGTTCAAGCTCCCAATTAGCCTCCTCCGTTCTTAAGAAATATATATGGAAAGCAAACATTCAGATCATTGTGCAGACAGAGCAAGCCGAGAACCAGGCTTTCAGGTTGGAAGCCTCCATTCCAGAAGCAATGTTAAGGGCCCCAAGACCTCACGTACCTGTGGCCGAGTCGTTCAGGAAATGGGTTGGCAATCCTTCCGGGGTTTCTTTGCATTGGTCCGAATTATATCGTCTACATCTTCGCAAATTGAGTGTCGAATGACCTCCTGCTATACGCATTACTTTTAAAACTTCAAAACCCAGTCTCATCAAACAGTTCTGGACATTTGTCTACATTTTGGAAACTCGAGGTCTGAACCACAAATACACTCCTGTTTCTTTTTTCACGGATATTGCTCGAATTCGAATATCTGCAGTAATCCTTGAATTTATTCTGCGCATGTGCTGGCTTCCATTCAAAAATCTTCAATCCCAGTGCTCAGGTAACTGACACTGGTGAGTGGCAACAGTTACTACTGTTCATCAATTTGCCTATCCTCACTGCTCCTTCCAACGTCATTATGAACAGTCTGTGGAAATATCTGGTTAACTTTTCCTCTAAAAAGCGACTTTGCCAGCCTCGGCAATCTCTCCACAAAAGGGGATTTCATCATCCCTGGTAATGGTGTAAGGCGGAGATTTGTGAAGTGAATTTGAGAAAACATTGTCAGTTGGCAGGTGGATTTTTTTTTATCGAAACGCAACAGGAAGTCCAGTGTCGAGTTTTATGAATCTTAACGATCAGTTTGGGAAGACGAATTAGAGGGAAATGTAGGGTGAACTGCCCAACTGAGCAGAGACAGTCCAGCCATCTTTCCCTTCGTCAAGAAGCCGGGACATTGACTCTGATGTTCTTTAGACATGCTCAGATCTGAGATATTGAAAGGATCCTCATTCCTACACATCAGGAATTCAAGCATAATTTCGGTTTTGGAACAATGAGAAAGCTCTGTTACAGCCAAGACACTAAAAGGTTCAAACGGATAGAGTCCTGGTTATAGAAAAGCCGGTTATCGGTGACATGAATGTTTCTGCAGAGGGTGCGATCAGAATGTGACCTTTTCTCCACAATGCATATGCCAGACTTTATTTTGGACAAGTAATACCCATAGAGGACAATTGACATTCATGGAGCGGCAGGCTGAAGCTTGAAATCAGTAACAGCCAGCTTTAGAGAGCCATGCAAGCTCTGGATTCAACAGTCTCTCCGCTGAAATTGGTCAACGCATGCGGCTGTTAAACGAAAGGTCGGTTGTTTGAGATCTTCAGGAGCGGATATATAACTGTTCTCACTTCATCCGTCTTCTTTCCTGCACTGTTCTGGGTTTTAAATTTGGTCCCTAAAACAGCAATCTTATCCGGAGCCACAAACGTGTCTCTGTATTCTTTTAATGACTAATGTTACAGACTGCGGATTTCGGGAGACTGAAACAAAAACAGAAACTTCTGGGGAAATTCACCAGGTTTTGCATTACCTGTCGGGGAAAGCAAACTTCTGATAATGATCTGGAGAAAATTTGAAACAAAGTCGCTGAATCTCTCTCAACAGATGCTGCAAGACCTGTTGAGTGTATTTTCCTGCAGTTTCTGTTTTTGTTTTTATCTCTCTGTCCATTCAATCTATTGGCATGGAGGATACCGACATTTAACTCTTTCGAAAGCTTTGATCTTTGAATTCAAATTAACCCAGCAATGATTAACTCTGCCTCACTCCACGGAGAAAGAGAGAACTGGAAAGGTATACTGCCGGCGTGGTTCTGCTGCCGTGGTCGAGTGGTTAAAGTGTTCGACTTGAAATCCATTGGGAATTTCCCACGGAGGCTGGAATCCTGCCGACTATGGCTGAGGGCAGAGAAAACCGAAGTTTCCTTCCAATCCTATTGTTTGGGATCAAATCAGGGCATGAGGATTCACTTGATCCAGGTAAGGGTTGGTGCAAATCTCCAGCACACTCATCAAACCGTTCAGTTGCACAAATACATGGGCAAATACGTTTGAACTGATGGACCACAAAATCGGAAATGAGATGTGAACAGTGCAAGTGCCAAAAGACATTTTCTGTTCTGGAGACCTGTGACCAATTGCGGTTACTGGACAGCTTTTGCAAAATGTACCTGAGCTGGCAAGGAGTGGAACTGAGTCTACCCGATCTGTGTTCCAGATACGGTATCGATTGGATTATTGAGATTGGGTATAACTGCCAAAGTGCATTCTATGAGAATCGGGAGGATAAGATCCTGGTGCCCTGCCGTGTGCAAGCAGATGCCTTCTCAATATCCTGCGTTTGATATTCCCTGGCCCCGCTTTTAGGTAATCATTGGCTTTACGATCTTCCTGTGTTTATATCAAACAGTCAGTGACTTCGGAGTTGGATGGTCAGAAGGAGAAGGAGACGAGACAGGCAGAGAAACAAAATGAGACCCGACGTGAAAGTGTTTCGAGTTTGCCGAGTGTCAGTTGATTTAAATGAGGGTTATTTGCTTGTCGCTGTTCTTTCAGATTCCCAGGTGCCACAGGTCGATGGATTTTGGGAAATTGAACATTACACATGAACAACCTGTGGGATTATTACAGCTCACTGCCGAATTAATGTCACAGCTTACTGCAACGTTTTATATTAACTGGAAAATGGGCTTGTGTTCAACCTAAAGCTGCGTTTTGTCGAAGAAACTTTAAACATGAAGCACATGGAACGTGTATAATCCTGGGACCTCTGCCCCTCTGGGGAGATGTGTCCGTATATCTTCCACTGTGGCTGAAAATGAGGATGAGTTTCTCAAGGGGGTTACAACATAATATGAAAATGTGTTGCTGGAAAAGCGCAGCAGGTCAGGCAGCATCCAAGGAGCTGCTGCGCTTTTCCAGCAACACATTTTCAGCTCTGATCTCCAGCATCTCACTTTCTCCTACAACATGGTATGACCATGTCAAACTTCAGTCCCATTATTCTATCACTTACAATCACAGGGAGAATTTCATTGGCATTTGCCCTGGAAACATCAGAATAAACGAGATTATGTGGCAAAAACGAAAAGTAGGACTATAATAGAATGATATCTCTGAGCCACAAAGCGTGATGGGCCAAGTGGTCATTTTTAAAAGCTGTAAAAAATGTAAGACGTGGGAAACCGATCTGCAGCGAGACTGATCCGAAAGCAAAATGCAAAAGCAGTGTCATTGAGAAAGGAGACAGTGTTTTCTGCCGCCCTCGTTGGTGAAGTAACCATTATGTATCTACTCACTCACTGCCACAGTGCACGTTCAGTTCCCAATCTGGGGATGGGAGTTCGGCACTTCCCGCCCATTGTGATGACAGTGTTTGTGAAACAGGAAATGAAGTGGGAGCTGAGAAATGATTCGCTTTTGTACCAAACGTCATTCATGCTAACATAAAATAAAGAACTACGGTTGATGCAAATCTAAAACAAAATCAGGGATTGACTGATAGATTATGCGCCTTGCAGCATTTGTGGAGAGAAACAGAGTTAATGTTTCAGAACGACAGAAACAGATTGCTATATCATGATGCCGGGGAAATGACCAGAATGTCAACATTTTTATCAAAATTTCTCATTCGCTGACACCCGTCATTTCGACATATTTGAAATGGTTTCATCGACTGTAATGCTGTTTCCGTTGCCTTTCAGCTGCTGAAGGTTTGTGCTTATATTGTTACTTTTTTCTTTTACTTTGTCTCACTCAGCAGCCATGTCGAATGGAGAATTGGTCCCCCCTTTGTATAAATCAATGGAGTCTGTATTTGTCTCTTTGTGTGATGTATGCAACACTCTGTTTCACATTTTCTGACGCTCAATCTGTTCATATTCCTCATTTCCCATTTCTGGTCTTTGAAATGCCTCACATTCGGAGGCAGTGTATTGTGAAGTTGCTGAGAGACTATGTCCTCCCGCCAATGGCTGGATTGTGTATAGCTGGGGCCACATTCTCCTAATAATGTATCGGTTACTTAGGGCTGTGGTAAGGAGACATTATTTACTCAACATGTTATGAGTCTTTCGAATTCTAAATGCAACATCTTTTCCTCCGGAAATAAAAGCAGTTTCATCCGAAATATAGGATGATAATGATGTATTTACTGTTGGTGAAAGATGAATGATCGCTGACTGCAGAAAATGAAGATGATCAGCTCTTGGTGTCTGTGCTATGGCCACAACATTTCTCGACAAATCTGCAGTGTCTGCTGCCTCAACTCGCTCTTCCCACTAAAACTAGGAGTGAAGGAACGAGCGCAACAGAAGAGAAGGAAAGAATTTTTGTGGGACAATGGAAAGAAATTCCAGTTTGTATTAACTAGAAGAAACAACATTCATTGGTGGAGAAAATAGGAGGGAATAACTCTAGGTGCATCAAATCACAACAGGCTGAGCTCAAAGTCAGAAAGCTGCGGGATCAGCAATATGACATCTGAAGAAGATGAAACAATGAGCCTTTGAAAGAGTGGACATCCACAACTGGTATTTGAATCTAAGTTCTCTTGTTTACTAGAGAAATACTTTAACGAACCGAGTCACAGTGCCTACACGAGGTGCGTTGTTATCCATCCACACTTATATTTCTCTAAGCACTTCATCACAAAAGTTTGGAAATGTTTTTCTTTTTTGTTGAGAATTGCAATCAATGCCCGCTTTTGAACAGACATTTCACAGTTTAACATTCTCCACTGAAAATGTACAGGGAAAGTCAATGTGCACTTACATTGGTTTCAAATTGTACTGTTCATCTGTTTAAACGGATAGAATAAGGAGAATGTGTCCATCCTTTCTTGGCACATTGACCGCGTTCACACACCCAGAGGGATCCTCAAACCAAGAGGAAGAGGGTTATTGTGGTGAATTGACCTGGAGTGAGTGTGAGCCAGAATCAACAGTGGGCAGTGTAGGTAGACCCATTGGCATCAACACTGAGCCTAACACCACCAGCTCCACGATTACTTCCTGCCTCATGCGTTCCAGTCATCATTGCCATGCACTTTTATTTGACTTTCCCACTCCGCTTCTTCACTTGTTCCCGACAGATTGCAGGTGTCTGCTTAGAACCTGACACTTTTAGAAACATGTCTCTATCAATGAGATGATTCACTCATCATCCGAAGATACCCCGGAGAAGGAGGGAATGACTTAGTTTCTTGAACCTTTCAACTCATGAGCACGACGAATCATCATGCTGCTGCTAACGATGGATTGCTCGGATTTAGACCCGACAAACTGAAAAAACAGCGAGATGATGGGCGCGGGATTTGCCGTGGTAGTTTCTCCGGGTATCTGCTGCCATAGTCCTTCTAATTGAATGCAAACAATTCTTATCTGCTGTAGAAGTGAAATGGAAAGCAATTACAATTAATTGATGTCTGAAACTTTGTTAAGCTGCTCTCATACCTTGTCTTGAACGTGCGCCAACGTGTACAGCAGAAATTATCATCCTGGTAAGGAGTGCAGTTTCCGTCCCCTCACACTTGCTGTAACAAAGGTACCGCGTTTGCTTTCAGTGCGAAGGCAACACTGTTGAAAACAAGGTAACACCTATTTCCTGGTGTCACAGTGGCCCACGGATTGTTGATGTAGCCTCTCTGTCAAATTAATCCCACGTTAGTCTCTGAAATGCCTCATTTTGATTTTGTCTGCTGTTTTTCAACGTGAATAAACCAACATCAGAAATCCTGAATCATGCTTTGGTGCAGTTCGCATGTTAGTGGCTCAGTCATTTCATAACAGGAATGAATGGATTTACAGTCTAACCTTCACATGTGCTCTGAAATCGAAGCCATGTTGGAACTGGAACTGAGAAAGTGATTGACACGAAATGACGTTGTATCATTTACCTCATAGAAGAGCAGGAAAATGTAAACCTGGTCAGGGGAGGTGGTGGGGACAGCAAAGTGAGACACGTGGAGGTCTGGTGAAACCTCTGCTTTCTGATTCAGTCAGCAACAAGAGTCATGAAGGTTCCTCAGGCTGGATAGCTTTCCCATCTCGGACACCGAACAATCACGTCGAGTATGGACCTCTTTGGCACCTCGTTGTTTTGTTCTGCTAATTCGATTTGGAATTTCTTACCTCGGTTCTAGAAGCGCTTTGGTTTAACCTCCTTGTTTATTCTCCGTCCTTCATTCTCAGTTTGTTGGAAAGAACGAGGTGAGGCAGGAATCACTGCGGATATCAAACGCTGATCATTCTCTGCTGTCACTGTTCATTAATTTTACACGAAAAGCAAAATATTATAAATTGTATTTGGAATTTAAAAGGAAACATGTCAAAGGCCTCAGGCCTAAGTGACAGATATATTATCTAGAGAATGTGAGCCCAGTTCTCCACACTCCAGTCAGCGGGAGGAGAAACTGCCTCATCAGCTGCACTTTCACACTGTCTTCTGCAGTCAGAGTTTCCAAAGACCAGAAATGGGAAATGAGGGATTTGAACAGAGACTGTGAAAGAAGGTGACAATGAACAGAAGTAGAAAGACAAATGGAAACTCACATTGTGGAAGACACTGAAAGGGTCAATTGTCCACTTGACATGGCTGCTAAGTGACAGAAAGGAAAAGAAAAAGGTAACCATTAAAGCACAGCTTGTCACCAGCTCATGGAAACGGAAGCAGCATTACCGCCAAATAAAACCTTTTAAATTTGTAAAAGTGACGGTTGCCAACTAATGAGAACTCTTGATAAATATGATGATCCCACACATAATACTGAAAATTTACCTGCATTACAATGTTGAAATACCGAACGAACCTGCTTCTGTCGATCTGAAACACTAGCTCTACTTTGCTCCATGGATCCTGCCAGGCGCTGAGTTTCTCCAGCATTCCATGTTTTTGTGTCACATTTCCAGCATCCGCAGCTCTTTGTCTTATGTTAACCTGCATCGTGTTTTTAACAAAACATGACCACTTCTCAGCCACATACATCATTTCCTGCTTTAGGAATGCTGCCACTACGACAAACGAGCATAGGAAAACTGCCACTCCGTGACTGGAAATCGAACTCGAGCCGGAGCGCTGGGAGCACTGAATCAGAAACAGTAGAGCACCACAGAAAACAACAGACCCTGTCGTCCCTTTCATCAGTTACACTGCTGTTGTAAGGTTTGTAGCTCAAGTTGAGGTTTCGGGTGTAGGTTTGCTCGCTGAGCTGTAGGTTTGAGATCCAGACGTTTCATTCCCTGGCTAGGTAACATCATCAGTGGGACCTCTAAGTGAAGCGAAGCTGTTGTCTCCTTGCTTTCTATTTATATATTTGTCCTGGATGGAGTTCGTGAGATTTGTGGTGATGTCATTTCCTTTTCGTTTTCTGAGAGGTTGATAGATGGTATCTAGATATATGTATTTGTTTATGGCGTTGTGGATGGAGTGCCAGGAGGAAGAAACCGACAGCAACCGACGTCACAGTCGAAAGAAAGGACAACGGAGAACTACAAACCTGCGGATACAGAAAACCGACAAACACTGACCAAATACTTAACTACACCAGCAACCATTCCAACACACACAAACGAAGGTTGTCAGAACACTATTCCAACGAGCCACCATACACTGCAGCACAGACGAACGTCGGAAAACAGAGGTGAACCACCTATACAACGTATTCATGAAGAACGGACACTCAAAAAGTACAGTCCGCAGATTCCTCGAGAACAAACCACGACAAGCAGACCAAACACAGCCAGAAACACTAACAACCTTACGATACATCAAAGAAGTTTCAGAAATGACAGCCAGACTATTAAGACCCCTCGGAATCCTAGTAGCAAATAAACCCACCAACACTCTCAAATAAAAACTAGCAAACTTAAAAGACCCAGTACAACTCATGGACAAAACCAACGTCATCTACAAAATTCCATGCAAGGACTGCCACAAAGACAACGTAGGACAAACAGGAAGAAGGTTAGCCACCAGGATACACGAACACCAGCTATCCACAAAAAGACACGACCCTCTCTCCATCATAGCCCTCCATACGGATGAAAAAAAACATTTCGACT
This sequence comes from Hemiscyllium ocellatum, assembly GCF_020745735.1. NCBI lineage: Eukaryota > Metazoa > Chordata > Chondrichthyes > Orectolobiformes > Hemiscylliidae > Hemiscyllium > Hemiscyllium ocellatum. Next base: position 85,760,871 of record NC_083414.1, on the reverse strand, counting down.
GGAACAACACATCTATCCTGTGACAGGCTAAGCAAAGATATGCCAGAGAATTCCTAGAGGCTTGGTACTCCAAACACAACGCCATAAACAAACATGTAGATCTAGATACCATCTGTCAACCACTCGGAAAACGAACAGGAAATGACATCACTAGAAACCCCAGGAACCCCATCCAGGACAAACCTATAAATAGAAAGCAGGAGACAACAGCTTCGCTTCACTGCGAGGTCGCTACTAATGATGGTACCTAAACTAGTCTCGAGGAAAATGGAGTGAGAAGATGAACAAAGCGAGAGAGAGGAAAGCGAGAGGGAGAGAGAAAGAAAGGGGGAAGAAGAATGAGAAAAAGTTAGAGAAGAGAAGGAGAGAGAGACAGAGAATCAGAAAGAAGGGAGATAGCGAGGGAGGAAAATGAGAGAGAAGTTTCTTGGATGAGCAAAGGGAGATAAGAAAGGAACAGAGAAGAGAGAGAAGAAAAGAGAAAATTTGAACTTGATAAGTTGCGACTTTGTCAGCAAAGTCAAGTTAGCAGGATGGAAATTAAAAGAGAAATTAGTGATATATGTAAATGTGTCACAACTCCGCAACATTTTGATGAGGATGATGTTGAAGCCTTCTTCATTTCAATCAAAAACATGGCTAGGCAGATGGAATGGTCCGCGGATTGATGGGTAATGCGAGTTCAGACTAAACTCGAAGTCAGAGCGAGTAAGGGATTTGGTATGATATTACGTGAGGTGTGAAAAGATTATGAATGTGTAAAACAGGCTCCTTTCAGTGCTTCTGAACCGGTACCAGATGTATATCGAGAGCGTTTCTGAAACACAGGTCAGACTTATGTTGAGTTAAAAATAAATAAACACAATACTTTGATGGATGGATTCTTATTTGGATAAAGAGAGGATATTTCAGGCTATTAGAGAGATAATTCTGCTGGAGGAGTTCAAAAATACACTTTTAGAGATTGCAAGAATTCACGTGGAGGAAAAAAAGATTTCAGAAAGTCAGAAGGACAGCAGAATTAGTAGATGAGTACATGCTGGTGCATAAGACAAGCTTTTGAACAGATATCCGTTCTGTGAAGGATAGAAATTGGCAGAAGGGGAGATTCTGCATTACTAAACCAAGAACCTTCCTGCACTTGGAAGATATTAGAGCAGGAAAAAAACGAAGTCCAAGAGAGTCGAAAGGAGGTGAAAGGACTCAGCTGTTTCCATTCTGGCAAAGTTGAATACGGAAAGTATTTGAATACGGACAGTACTTGTCATTAATTAAAGCCGTTGTGGAAAATAGAAGTGTTTAAAGAAGCTAAACTGGTGGCACGAGAGTGACACGATCTAACCAGTTGCTGGTAGTAAGGGATGGGCGAATATGTACCCTTTCATATCTATTTCCCATGAGTGTTGTAATTTGTGGTATATATGAGCAGAAATTTAGCGTTCCCTTATGTAAGATCACGTTGGAGCCCCAATTTAAGCCGGGGAAATTTACGCTGGGCGTGATAGACAGAGTGTCAGTTCCACGAATTCAGCTTGTGCTTGGAAATGATTTGGCAAGATCCAAATTGGAAGTGACTCCCCTTATTGTGGAGAAGCCCAAGGAAGACGAAGAAACTGAGGAGTTAAAACAGAAATATCTTTCTATTTTCCCAGACTGTGTGTTGAACAGATCCCACTCTCAATAGGCACAGCACCAAGTGACAAGTAAAAAGAAAGATGAAGGAGTTGAGTTTAGGTCAGCTGATACACTACTTGATGTGATTCGTGCAGTGGGCCGAAGTACACAAGACTGTGTTGCAGCTACAACATAGAGAGGAAGTGTTATGGGTAGCACATGAACTACCTATAGGGGGTCCCCGAGGGTTACGAAACACGCAAGCTAAATACAAAACATTTCTCTTGGCCTGGAATGCACACGGGATGTGTTTGCTTTTTCTGACAATGTCATACATGTCAAATGGCAGGTAAGTCTCAGGCGGCAATAAAAACACGCCTTTGTTGCCAATTACCACAGTTGGAAAATCTTTCAGGTGGATTATAATTGATTGCGTGCATCCCCTTCCGAGAACTAAATGTCAGAACCAGTGCTTGTTGACTACAATGGATGTGCTATCCATATTTCCAATGGCAATTCCTTCCCAGAGTATCAAGGCCACAATTCTGGTAGAGGAGTTAGTAGCTTTCTTCACACGCTATGACCTAACTAGTCAGATTCAGTCAGACTAAGGGTCAAATTTTACTGTACAACTGTTTAAGGAGGTTATTGATAGCTGAGATACAACACTGTAAATCTAGTGCATATCTTCCTGAATCGTTGGGAGCTTTAGAAAGATGGCTCAAGACCTTGAAGACCATGAAGAGAGCATACTATCAAGATTACCCGAATGATTGGGAAAAAGATATCCCATTCGTATTGTTTGCCATTAAGAATGTTCCAAACGAATCCACTTAGTCAATCCTTTTAAGTTCATATTCGCACATGAAGTGATTGCCCTTTGGAATGAATTAAAGAAACAAATGACAGGGTCAAAGTCGAAGATCACACAATTAAATCATATATCGGAATTGAGGGAGAGACTAAATTTAGTCGGTGATTCAGCAAAACAGCACCCAAAGATGGCACAGCGTAGAATTACGCAGGTGGCAGATAAAAATCTGGGACTCAGAAGTTTTCCCACGGGGATAACTGTCAGTACTGTTACCAATCATAGGTGATCCCTTTAAAGTTAGGTTTACTGGTCCCTGTGAAAAAGTTGAGTCAGTTGAACTATTTAGCAAAGATGACAGATAGAAAATAAAACTGTATTGGGTATGTCATGTGAACATGTTGAAAACGTATTACACGTCAAAGGAAGAACTGGAGGAAGAGTTGTTCGTTAATGCCCAGCAGAGTGAGGAATCGAATTCAGTTGCTTTGAATTTTGATGTACTTCAAAACAGATTGTAACATGATTAAGTCCTTGAGGAATGGGATGGATTAGAAAGCTGTCTGTCTCAGGAGCATAGAAAAGTGTTGAAAGATTTTTTGTTCTGACAGAGTCATGGTACATGCAAGAACCACATGGGGAGGACGAAAGCAATTGAACACGAAGTAGATGGAGGGAATTCTGCTGCAATAAAGCAGCAACCCTCACGACTTAATCGTCTCAAAAGCTAACAGGATTAGATGCAGGTGAACACCATGCTCGACGAGAACATCATTGAACCAAGCCAGAGCGCGTGGAGTTCGCTGATTTTCTTAGTTACCAAACCAGATGATTTGTGTTGAATTTCGTGTGGATTATGGAACGGCCAACGCCGTTACAAAATCGAACTCATATCCAATTTCTAGATTAGAGGACTGCATCCAGAAAGTCGGACAAGCCAGTTGCATCACCACGTCGGGCATAATGCGTGGCTACTGGAAGGTACCATTGTCAAAATTGGTGAACAAATCTCTGCGCTTGTAACTCCATATAGGCTATATCAGTTTAAAGTGATGCACTTTTGAATGAAGAACAAGCCCGGCACACCCAAAGACACTTGTACAGAGTTGTGGCCGGGTTGACAAATTGTGTAATCTATTTGGACGATGTAGTGATCCTTAGCAATTCAAGGAATGATTACAAGGGTATGTTGGCAGAGCTCTTTGAACGACCACGAGAAGCGAAACTGATGACAAACAAATAAAAAACAGAATTCACGGAAGCAGAGGTGATGTTCTTGGGATGTAACATCGGTCATGGCAGGTTGAGCACCCTCTGGAACGTGAGGACGAAGGCTTCTGAGGAATTACCATGATCAACCTCGAAGAAAGAGTTTCTTTAATTCTTCAGACTCAGCGGACTCTATCAGAAGTCTGTTCCAAACTGTACTAGTGTAGTGGCATCGTTAACCGATTTGCTGAACAAAAACACAACTTTTCGGTGTTCAGCAACATGGCACGTGGCAATTGACCATTTGAAGTCGATATTAACCACCAAACCAGTATTACCTGCACCAAACATCTAAAAAAACTTTTAAAGTAGCCATCGATGGTCGTTAGAGTTGGAGGTTACTCCAACGGGAAAAATGAGCATGGGGAAGAACTGCTAGTTGATAACTTTTCATAGAAAATCAACATCTATCAGAAGAAATGCTGCACAATCGAAAAAAAACTATTGAGTTTGGTACTGGCGTTACACATTTAATGTATGTGCCACGAATAATGGATCGGAGAGGTTATGTACACAGACCACAATCCGCTAAATCTTTGTATATATGTAATAATTTGAGACTATTTCTTTGGCTTCTTATGGAAGAGACGTTCACTTTAAAAATCATGCATGTTGTGGGTCAGTAGAATGAAATCACAGATTCGTTATCGCAGATTCAACTGATGGCGTTCAGATGAGATTGTCTTTATTACATGTTTTATATGTTTATATAGGAAAAAACTAAGTCGAAATTGTATGAAATTTATCGATATGTTAGGGTAAAGTATTTTTAAAAAATGAAAACATATCTTCATTATGATGGTTCATTGTTTCCTGTAGAGGCGACGTGTTTTAAACATATTAGTGCACGTTTAAGAGATTTAAAAGCAGCAGAACAACCAGACACGGAAACAAGTGTTCTCAATAAGACAACGACGTAATCCTGGGTCAAACAATTCAATTCGTTCATTGCCTGGAGACATAAATAGTTCGAGTTTGGACATTCATTTTAAATTTTAATCAGGAAAATATATAAATTTCAATTCAAATTTTAATTGCGTTTCTTGAAAGTCTTTAAAAATAAACAGGGTCCCAATCAGATGCCCTGGGGTATGAGATGGGGGACATTGAACAGTTGAGAGGAGGACTGCCAGGACCTTGCATGTAACAATCTTCCTGAAAAAAATATATATGTGGAAAATAACTTTTCGATCCGTGATCTTTGACACAGAATCTCCCAACAGGGACAAAGAAGAGACAGGAAGATCCGAAGACAAGAACCTACAGCTACCTGGTTTTAATAAAGAAGTGCTGTTTTGTAAACCTTAACTGGGAGTTTTATCTGAATAGCATTATCGAAGGGAACATCAAAATGGGTAATAGATATGCATTGGTTTGTTAATTAATCTCTCTCTTACTTTACAAATGAAGTGCTGAATTTTTACTTCGTGTAGTTCTTGGCCAATCGAATTGTTGCAGATTCCTGTACAGCATAAATCGTTTCTGTGTTACTGGTTTTATCGTAAGCTGGAGGGTTTATGCTGTGTCATAACGAGTCTAAACAAATTTGGCAAAACCAGTGTGCATCTGTGCAGTTCTTTGAGTGAACTGGAGATTTGCACCATTCATGACCAGGATGAAGTGATTCTCCCCGCCGTGATCGGAATCTCCAAAAGCAAAAGGCTACCCAAATTCTCCGTAGTTGACAGGATTCGAACCTGCGTGGGAATGCCCCAATGGATTTCAGGTCCATCGCCTTAACCACTCGGCCACAACTACAAACGGACGCGTACAGTTCTTATTTCCAGGTCTCAGACCCTGGGGAGCTTAGCAGTAGTGAATCATGGTTTGGTTTATTTTAATTCAAAACCCACAGCTTTCAAATCGATTAAATGTCTGGACAAAGTGGGTCTGGGTGTTCCACCCCGATAGGTGGGATCTATATTCAACTTAAACGACGGCGGAAAATGCAGACAAATACTCAGCAGGTCGAGCAGGATCTGGGCTGGCAAAAGGCGATTCAATGTTTCAAAACTTCTTCAGAACTCCGTTTTCTCCCAGTAGTACTGACAAACCTGTTGACATTCCCCAGAATTTTCTATTTTTTTTTCATATTCCCAACATCCACAGTCCTTTGCATTAGCCATTAAAACGATACAGAAATTCCATTGCGATTCTGGATAAGATTGCTGTTTGGGGAACATTTTCCTAACCACATTAAAATCCCGGAGCTGTGCAGGAAAGAAAATCGATGAAGTATGAGCAGTGAGAGATCCGACCCTGGAACGTCCCAAACCACCAACCGCTTGGTTAACGGATGAATGTGTTGACCAATTACGCAACAGAGACGGGTAAACTTACTCATTACACGATCCAAAAACAGTAAATCCTGGGACATTCACTGCAGTGAAATGGCAACAATCCTGTACCAGCTGCAAACACATCCACGTCACAGCAACCAACTTTTCTCCAAAAGGATTCCTGCTCTCTTCGAGGTTTTTTCTTAACTTGTTTGTACCTGAGTCTTCTCGTGGTCTTGGAGCTGTGGCGAGGTTTGAAATCCTGACGTGCAGGAAGGAAACTCCTTTCAATACCTCAGATCAGTTCATGTCCAGAGAACAACAGAGTCAACGTCGCGGCCACTTGAAGGCTGGCTGTGTTAAGTGGAGCAATCCACCCTTCGTTCACCTCTGATTTCGCTTCCCAAAGAGATTATAAAGTTTTCCGAAGCTGGAGACATGCGTTTAATGTTATTTTTCCTTGTTTTCTTTAACTTAACAACGGGCGATATTTTCCCAAAATATCTTCACCATCGTCCACCTTGCATTATGTCCAGCGAAGAGCAAACCCCTTTTGTCGAGAAATTACTGAGGTTGGGATTCTTCTCTTTGGAACAAAGAAGGTTAACTGGAGACTTTTATGGTCTATTTATAATGATGGGGGAGGGCGCAGTGCGGATGGGTGGGTTGATGTCTGGAGGAAATCAACAATCAGGGTCAGTGTCTAGAGGACTGGGACTAAATATATTTAATGAAAAACGAAAAACGAAATTTTCGAAGAGTATATAGAGCCTAATCTTAGGGGAACCGTTAATCATTTAAGACACAGATGAGGAGGACATTCCGTCTTTTAGAGAGTAGCAAATCTGCAGAATTCTTTCCAATGAAGGGCTGTCAAGGCTGAGTATAATCAAGGCTGAGACGGCCTCCCAATTAGTCACTTTGGGAATCAAAAAGAATGGAGATAAGGCGGAAAAGTGCAGTTAACAATTAACCAAATCAGACATGACTTCATTAAAAGGTGGAGCTGACCTGATTGGACGAATGGCTTCCATCTGTTCCAATATTGTATCTGACATTTGGAAACTGCGAGAGACAATTGTGAAGAAAGAAATTGCAGGACGTTGAGAAAAGATGATTGGAGTCAAACTGAGTCAACATTATTTCTTGAAAGGAAAAACACTTGACAACTTTGCCAGAGTTCTTTGATCATATTACAGGCAGAGTTGATCAAATGTTAGTATTCATTCCATAAGAGAACATATCAAAAGCCATTACATAAGGTAGAAGTTCACGGTGTTGTGTTAAAACAAGGCCAGGATTGTCCGTTGTTTATTTCATGGAAGACACATAATCTGGATTCTTGCGAATTTTTCAAGTTGTAAAAATGTAATTAGTAAAATGGTGGAATGATCAGTCATAGGAATGCAATGATTTATATCTGCCTTAATGACTTGGTGGAATTGGCAGAGTGAAATGTGCCCAGTTTTACTGACGATACACAATGGGTGGAAGGACATTTTGCGATGAGGGCAGCGGAATATGGAAATGGATAGTAACAGGTTGGGTGGGTGGGCAAGCAATAGGTGCACGGAGAAGGTTGTAAAGTTGATAGTTTGGAGAGGAGGGTGATGCACATGGTTGGGAAGGAAATGGCACAGATAGGACAGGTCATAAGGACGGTGCTGAGCTGGAGGTTTTGAAGTGAGGGATGGTGGGGGAGGGGAAATGTGGAAACTGGTGAAATCCTAATTGATGCCATGGGCTTGGAGGTCCCCGATAAGGAGATTTAGCTTTAGAACATAGAAAAATAGAACAATACAGCGCTGCACAGGCCCTTTGGCTTTCGATGTTGCACCGACCTGTGAACTAAGCTCATCCCCCTATATTATCCCATCATCATCCATGTGTTTATCCAAGGATTGTTTAATCTCCACAATTTAGCTGAGTTAACGACATTGACAGGCCGGGCATTCCACACCCTTACTACTCTCTGAACAAAGAACCTGCCTCTGACATCCGGCTGCAACCTTTCAACCCTCAATTTGTTGTTATGACCACTCGTACATGCTGACATCATCTTCCTTAGTAAAGGACTTCCACAGTCTAACCTATCTAATCCTCTTATAATTCTCGGGAGTAGGTTTGATCGCTGAGCTGCATGTTTCATTCAAACCTGCAGCTCAGGGAGCAGACCTACACCCTGAACCTCAACCTGAGTTTAAAAAACCTTGCAAAAACTTGTAACTCTCTCTATCAAATCCGCTCTCAGACTTCTTATTTCCAATGAGGACACACCCAAGTCTCTCAGATTTTCCTGATAAGACTTTTCCTCCAGAACAGGCAATATCTTGTTAAATCTCATCTCCAATTTTCCAATGCTTCCACATCTTTCCTGGAATGGGGCGACCAGGCAGTTCAAAATATTCTAAGTGGAGCCACACAAGTGTTTTGTATCGTTGCAGCATGAAATTATAGATCAGGAACTCATTCCTGTACCAATGAAATCAATGTCAAAGCACTCTTTCGCAGTAGCACAGTGGTACGTCCTGCTGTATTACAGTACTGCAGACCCACGTTCAATTCCCGCTTCTAGCGACTCTCGATGTGGAGTTTGCACGTTCATTGTGTGGGTTTCCGCCAGATGCTCGGTTTTGCCCTCACAATCCAAAAAAATGTGAAGTTGAGGTAAAGGGGAAAGTGTAGGAAAATGGGTCGCGCTTCGGCGGCTCGGTGTATCCTTGTTGGGTTTCAAGGTCTGTTTCGACACTATCCGTGAATCCAAAGGAAAATCATCCTGGCTGGAAACTATGTACATGGACTCCAAGGTCACTCTGCACATCCACATTACCAAGAATCTTTCCATTAACTCAGTATTCTGCCTTCCTGTTATTTTTCCCAAAAGTGAGTCACCTCCCATTTAGCTTCATTGAACTTAATTTGCCACCTCTAAGACCAATTCTGCAGTTTGTCCAAGCACCCCTGCAACCTGCAACATTTTTCTGCGCTCTCCTCTACTCCACCAACTTTAGCGTTATCTGCAAGCTTACTAACCCATCCACTTATGCCTGCGTCTTAGTCATTTACGAAAATGGCAAACAACAGTGATCCCAAAACAGATCTTTGTGCCAAACCACTCGTAACCGGATTCCAGAATGAATATTTTTCATTAGCCACCACTTACTGCCTTCTCACACAAAGCCAGGTTCTAATCCAAACTGCGAAATCATCGTCAATCCCATGCCTCTGCATTTTCTCCAACAGCCTGACATGTGGAAGCTTATCAAAGGCTTTACAGACGTCATGTGCACCACATCAAATGGCTACCCTCATCCACATGCTTGGTCACCATCGCGAAAAACTCACGAAACCATGTTGACCCTCGGAAATCAAATTATTGCTGGCTGATGGATTATACATGCAATCTCTCATACTCAGTTTCATATTTGTTTTTTTCTTACAAGAAAGGTAAGTCTCACTGGGCTCTGATTACTTGGGTCATCTGTATTCCGCTTCTTCAACAAGGGAACAACTTTTGCTATCCTCCAATCTTCGAGTGCGATTCCTGTAGAAAATATCAAAATAAAGATCAAAGGCAAAGGCTCTGTAATCTCCCCACTGGCTTCCCAGGAAGTCGTTGGATAGATCCCAGCCGACTCAGGGGTTTACTTATTTTCAAACCTTCCAGAATTGTTATGAAGTCCTCCTTGTAAGTCTCATTTCCACCCAGGCTAGTAACCTGTATCTCAGGTTCTCCTCGACAATATTGTCTTAAACCACTATGAATACTAACGAAAAATATTCGTTTGGCGGCTTCCTACCTCCTCTGACCCCACACACAATTCATCACTACTCTCTTTGACTAGTCCTAATCTTACTATTGGGCGGCACGGTGGCACAGTGGTTAGCACTGCTGCCTCACAGCGCCTGAGACCCGGGTTCAGTTCCCGACTCAGACGACAGACTGTGCGGAGTTTGCACATTCTCCCTGTGTCTGCGTGGGTTTCCTCCGGGTGCTCCGGTTTCCTCCCACAGTCCAAAGATGTGCGGGTCAGGTGAATTGGTCATGCTAAATTGCCCGTTGTGTTAGGTAAGGGGTGAATGTAGGGGTATGGGCGCGTTGCGCTTCGGCGAGTCGGTGTGGACTTGTTGGGCCGAAGGGCCTGCTTCCACACTGTAAGTCTAATCTACTCTCGTCGTTCTTTAATTCCTCACGCACACGTAGAAAGCCTTAGGGTTTTCTAACATTCTATCCGCAAGCAACTTCTCATGTCCTCTCCTGCCTTTTATGACATGAGACTCTCTGTACAGGTCGTTCCTAACTAACTTGTAACTCTCAATCGCCCTAACTAAGCCTTCACGTTAAATGCTAAAATAAGCCACCTACTTTCTCTTGACATGAGCTTCAAGTTCCTTAGTAAGCCAGGGCCGCTTCGCTCGACAACTCCTTCATAACTGACAGGTGCATACTCATCAAGTACATACAATATCAGTTCCTTGAATAAGCTCCGCATTTCAATTGTGCTCATTCCATCCGTTACATTCCACATCTAGTGCAAACTAAATCTTGCAAATTTCATTCTAATTGCCTTTCCCTCAGATTTACTCTCTCCCTGGTGTACATTACTTTCCCATTCTTTTGCTTACGTATACATACCGAACTGTGTTCACGATCACCAAATTGCTCACCTACCTTCACATATAACACCGGGCCAATCCAAACCCAGTAACAAATCCAATGTGGCCTGTGACTGTTAATAAGAGGCTGTCTGGCCGCAGTTTATGGACCTGTGCTGAGGATGAGGCAGGAATTCATCAAAGTTGAGGGTGACAAATACTTTTACTGCGCACCTCGCTCTGTTTCCCTCACTCGCAGGAGACTGCTATTATCATTTGGCTCAGCAATTCACAGATGATATCTTTGGCTGCTTCGAAACTTCTGAACACTGTGCAAGTGAGTAAGGTAGTACACCAGGACCAGGCTGTAATGAGGGAGCCAAGAAAGTTTGCATTGTCAGAGGGCCAGAACTGACAGAACGGCGCTTTCTCTTTCCAGTGCAAAAGGTTAGTGCTGAAAGGGCAGGTACTTTTGGAGGTTCAGTGCTGAGGGAGCTGATGCTGTCAGAGCATCAGGACTGAGGATGCAGAAACTTTCAGGTGGTTAGTGCTGAAGTATCGGTTACTGTAATAGTATCAATTCTGAAGGAGTGGGCACAGTCAGAGGGTTAGTGTTAAGGGAGCAGGCACTGCTGGAGGTTCAGTACTGAGCGAGAGGGTAGAGTCACAGGTTCAGTGCTGAGTAAGTGCCATCGTCGCCCGTTCAGTGTTATGAGAGTGGGTGCTGTAGGAGGGGCAGTGCAGAGGGATTATATTTAATTTATTTCATGCTAATACTTCCAGAAACAAATAAAACGGCAGCTGAATATGCAAACTATTTATCAAAACATTCAATGGCAAGTCCGAACATAAATAAATAATCTAAAACCTCTCTGATATTTGAGGACATCCTGCCTGTTTTTGTCACACATGCGCTACCTGTCTGATCATATACATCTTCCCTGTATGGTCTCACACAGCCTCTGCATGTTTTTCACATACACCTCCCACTCCCCATCTTACACACCCTCCATGTTTTTGTCACACACACACCTTGACTGCATGGGACAAACTCGAAGTCTGCCAGTACTGGAGTAGACTTCAGTTTACCCACCCCTAGGGATATGATTATGTAAAAATGGTTAGAAGTTGGAGGAATCCAAATTCCACTGACCCCAGCCCTAATCCCACCTTCCTGTCTGAACTGGGATAAGATCGCAGCGAGACATGACCGAGAGAGAGACAGAGGGAGGGAGAGATTCATAGAAATTGAATACACAGAATCAGATCCTTCAGTCCAACTTGTCCACACTGACAATATACCATGAATAACTTTCATCTCATCTGTCAGCATTTGGCCCATACCTCTCTCACCCCTTCCTACTTATTTACCAATCCTGATGCATTATAAACTTTGTGCTTATACCAGCCTCTACCCCTCCCTCTGGCAGCTCATTCCACACTTGCACCACTCTGTAGGAAAATTGCTGTATGTGTGGGAAAGGATACTCTCAGGCGGCCACGCTGCTGAGGCACCTGTGTGTTCACACCGGTGAGAAGCCATTCATTCATTCCTTATATTGGAAATGACTCAAACAATCATCTGATCTGCTGTGACATTTTGGCAGCCATGCAGATGATAAATGCTTTATAACACTGACTAGAGCTGTTAATTTTATTCAATGATAAGTAAACGTATTGGCGAGTGGAGAATGCATAAAGAGACAGAAGCAACAGATATGAAATGCTTCAATCCTTCACGAAATCTATACCATGTACTGATTGACGTCCGTTTCTTCCTTCAGCATGATTACCTTTTTTAATGTAGGAGATAATTTAGGGATAGAAGTATTTCCTTAACTTTCCAAAGCGGTAAAATAATGCAGGACATACTGAGTTAATTTTCATCTGTCAACGTGTACTTTGGCAGGCTTAATAAATTAGATAAAAACATTTACTCACAAACAGTGACCATCAAGTGTTCACTGAAGATTATTGGATAGGGCATCGTGGACGTCGGTTTCCAGTGAAATTCCTTAGGGATCGGTATGGGGAGCTCTGCTCTTTGTGATGTTTATGAATACGTTGGATGAGGAAGAAGAAAGGTGAGATAGTAAGTTTGCCGATGACATGGAGGTTGGTGGAGTTGTCGTTAGTGTAATTGGCTGTTGTGGATTGCAATGAAACATTGCCATATGTGGCAGATGGAGATAAACCCGAAAAAGTGTGGAGTCGTTCACTTTGGAAGTGCGACTTTCAATGCAGAACACAGGGCTAAAGGATGGAGGAGCAGAGGAATCTTGGGTCATATTGGCTCCGTTTCGAGCAAGTGTCAGGTGTTGGTCTATCCCAATAACCATGCAAGTTAAAATCTACCAAGGAGCTTTCAGTTTTACAAATAAAGTTACGAAATAGTTGTTCAAAGTGACAAGCACAATGAAAGAACTTGTTTCTTATGTACTTTAGGAGAACCATTGAATGTAGTATCCACCCAGATTACAATTAAAGTCGAGAAATGTGAGATGATTTGAACACGTCGATATGCCTCCTCGGAGATATTTCGATTGTTTGCCAATAAAGTATGCTTTAGGAAGCTACATTTGATAATCTCGCCACGAGCAATCGGGGCAGGACGACGGAGACAGCTGGTGTGACTGACATTCATTTTAATAAATGCACCTGGAATTTCGGACATACCACGATGTTTAACTTTCAGTAAATGTGCTGATAAGATGTGTTATATATGAAATAAAGAACGTGTGATTTCACAGTGAACCTGCACTGGAATGGGTCCTAGATACATATTACTCTTCGAGGAAAAGCCGGGCATGAAACGATTTATGTGTCCCAGACAATGCGGCTGCATTTTGACATCATCGATACAGTGACACATTCTCCCGTAAGGAACTATCTTTAACCAATCAGAAGGTAAGCAGGTAAGTGCTGCATTTTGATTGTTTGTTTCTTTAGATCTAGTTTTTTTAAAGTTTATCTTTTAGAGGGATGGCAGCGAAGGCAGTGTAATGTTCCTCTTGCAACATGTATGAGGCGAGGGAAACCATTAGCGTCCCTGCTGATTACACTTGTAAGAAGTGCACCCATCTCCAGCTCCTCAAAGACCGTGTAAGGGAACTGGAGCTGGAGTTAGATGAACTGCGGATCATTCGGGAGGCAGAGGTGGTCATAGATCAGAGCTTTAGGGAAGTAGTTACTCCGAAAGTTATAGAGAGATGGGTGACAATGAGGGGGAGTGGGAGGAAGCAGCCAGTGCAGGGACTCCCTGCGGTCATTCCCCTCAAGAACAAGTATACCGTTTTGGATACTTGTGGGGGGATCACTTACCAGGGGTAAGCAACGAGGTTCAGGCCTCTGGCACGGAGCCTGTCCCCGTTGCTCAGAAGGGAAGGGTGGAGAAAGGTAGAGCGATAGTTATTGGGGACTCAATAGTGAGGGGCACAGATAGGCGGTTTTGCAGGGGCGACAGAGACACAGACTCACTGGTATGTTGCCTCCCAGGTGCAAGGGTACGTGATGTCTCTGATCGTGTTTTCCGGGACCTTAAGGGGGAGGGGGAGCAGCTCCAGATCGTGGTCCACGTTGGCACCAACGACATAGGTAGGAAGAGGGGTGAGGATGTTAGGCAGGCTTTCAGGAAGCTAGGTTGGAAGCTCAGAGCTACAACGAACAGAGTTGTTGTCTCTGGTTTGTTACCAGTGCCACGTGATAGAGAGTCGAGGAATAGGGAGACAGAACATGCGTGGCTACAGGGATGGTGCAGGAGGGAGGGATTCCGGTTTCTGGACAACTGGGGTTCTATCTGGGGAAGGTGGGACCTCTATAAACAGATGGTCTACACCTGAACCTGAGGGGCACCAGTATCCTTGGGGGCAGGTTTGCTAGTGCTTTTTGGGAGGGTTTAAACTAACTCTGCAGGGGCATGGGAACCTGGACCGTAGCTTTAGGGTAAAGGACCTTGAGTGTAGGGAGGTTAAGAACAAGGCATCGATCTCGAAGGAGGGTGCCTGTAAACAGGAAGGTGGCTTGAAGTGTGTATACTTCAATGCCAGAAGTATAAGAAATAAGGTAGGTGAACTTGCAGCGTGGGTAGGTACCTGGGACTTCGATGTGGTGGCCATTATAGATACGTGGGTAGAACAGGGACAGGAATGGCTGTTGCAGGTTCCAGGGTTTAAATGTTTTAGCAGGGTCAGAGATGGGGGTAAAAGAGGGGGAGGTGTGGCATTGCTTGTCAAGGATAGTATTACAGTGGTGGAAAGGACGATGGAGGAAGACTTGCCATCTGAGGTAGTTTGGGCTGAGGATAGAAATAGGAAAGGTGAGGTCACCCTGTTAGTTTTCTACAGGCCTCCTAATAGTCTGGGAGAAGTAGAGGACAGTATTGCGAGGATGATTCAGGAGAAGTGTGAAAGTAGCAAGGTGGTTGTTATGGGGAACTTTAACTTCCCAGATATTGACTGGGAAAGCTATAGCTCGAGTTCGTTAGATGGGTCGGTGTTTGTCCAATGTGTGCAGTAGGGTTTCCTGACACAATATGTAGACAGGCCAACAAGAGGTGAGGCTAGCTGAAAATGTGTTGCTGGTTAAAGCACAGCAGGTAAGGCAGCATCCAAGAGGTGAGGCTATACTGGATTTGGTTCTAGGTAATGAACCAGGCCAGGTGTTAGACTTGGAGGTAGGTGAGCACTTCGGGGACAGTGACTTCAACTCGGTGACTTTTACTCTAGTGATGGAGAGGGATAAGTCTGCACTGCAGGGCAAGAGTTATAGTTGGGGTCAGGGAAATTATGATGCAGTGAGGCATGACTTAGGATGCGTGGATTGAAAAAATAGGCTTCAAGGAAAGAACACAAATGACATGTGGAGATTGTTCAATGAACAGCTATTGGGTGTCCTTGATAAGTATGTACCATTCAGGCAGGGAGGAAAGGGTCTTGTGAGGGAGCCGTGGTTTAATAAGGAATTGGAATCCCTTGCGAAAGGGAAAAGGGCGGCCTATGTAAAGATGAGGCGTGAAGTTTCAGTTGGGGCGATTAAGAGTTATAAGGTAGCCAGGAAGGATCTAAAGAGAGAGCTAAGAGCAGCGAGAAGGGGACATGAAATGTCCTTAGTTGGTAGGATTAGGGAAAACCCAAAGGCTTTCTATCGGTATGTCAGGAATAAAAGGATGACTAGGGTAGGTATCGGTCCAGTCAAGGATAGTAGTGGGAAGTTGTGCGTGGAGGAGGAGATTGGAGAGACACTAAATCGATACTTTTCATCAGTATTCACTCAGGAACAGGACTCTGTTGCTGATGTGAATATTGAGTCACAAGTGATTAGAATGGATGACCTTGAGGCATGTAGGGAAGAGGTCTGGGGAATACTGGAAAGGATGAAAATAGTTAAGTCCCCTAGGCCTGATGGCATTTATCCTAGGATTCTCTGGGAAGCTAGGGAGGAGATAGCAGAGCCATTGGCCTTGATTTTTATGTCGTCATTGACTAGGGGAATAGTGCCAGAAGATTGGAGGATAGCGAATGTGGTCCCCTTGTTCAAGAAGGGGAGTAGGGATAGCCCGACTAACTATAGGCCAGTGAGTCTCACTTCTGTTGTGGGCAAAGTCTTGGAGAGAATTGTAAGGGATAGGATTTATGAACATCTGGATAGGAATAATGTGATCAAGGATAGTCAGCATGATTTTGTGATGGGCAGGTCGTGCCTCACAGACCTTATTGAGTTCTTTGAGAAGGTGACCAAGGAAGTGGACGAGGGTAAAGCAGTAGATGTGGTGTATATGGATTTTAGCAAGGCATTCGATAAGGTACCCCATGTTAGGCTAATGCAAAAACTATGGAGGTATGGCATTGAGGGTGCATTAGAGGTTTGGATTCGTAATTGGCTGGCTGGAACGAGACAGAGGGTAGTAGTTGATGGTATAGGTTCATCTTGGAGTGCAGTTACTAGCGGTGTTCCACAAGGATCTGTTTTGGGACCATTGCTGTTTGTCATTTTTATAAATGACCTAGAGGAGCGGCTTGAAAGCACGGTGAGCAAGTTTGCGGATGACACGAAAGGTGGTGGAGTTGTGGACAGCGAAGAAGGATGTGGCAGGTTACAGCAGAATATAGATAAATTGCAGGGCTGGGCAGAAAGGTGCAAATGGACTTCAATGTAGCTAAGTGTGAAGTCATTCACTTTGGTAGGAGTAACAAGAAGATGGATTACTGGGCTAATGGTAGGCTACTTGGTAGTGTGGATGAGCAGAGGGATCTTGGTGTCCATGTACACAGATCTCTGAAAGTTGCCACACAGTTAAATAGTGCTGTGAAGAAGGCATATGGTGTACTGGGCTTTATTGGTAGAGGAATTGAGTTCCGGAGTCCTGAGGTCATGTTGCAGTTGCATAAGACTCTGGTGCGGCCTCATCTGGAGTATTGTGTGCAGCTTTGGTCGCCATACTATAGGAAGGACGTGGAGGCATTGGAACGAGTGCAGAGGAGGTTTACCAGGGTGTTGCCTGGCATGGTAGGAAGATCGGATGAGGAAAGGCTGAGGCACTTGGGGCTGCTTTCATTGGAGAAAAGAAGGTTTAGGGGAGATTTGATAGAGGTGTACAAGATGATTAGGGGTTTAGATAGGGTTGACAGTGAGAACCCTTTTCCGCTAATGGAGTCAGCTGCTACAAGGGGACACAGCTTTAAATTAAGGGGTGGTAGGTATAGGACAGATGTTAGGGGTAGATTCTTTACTTAGCGGGTTGTGAGTTCATGGAATGCCCTGCCAGTAGCAGTGGTGGACTCTCCCTCTTTATGGTCATTTAAGCGGGCATTGGATAAGCATATGGAGGTTATTGGGCTATTGTAGGTTAGGTAGGCTTTGGTCGGCGCAACATCGAGGGTTGAAGGGCCTGTTCTGCGCTGTATTTTTCTATGTTCTAGTGTTCTATAGTAGACAGTTAATTCTCACGGGGAATGGGCAGGAATGCAGCAGGATAATCATGAACTTTCTACACACTTAGATTGGTATGATTAAGAACTGTTCACATTTCGGACACAACTTAATAAAAAGGGTAGCAAATTTTACACCAATGTTGAATCTGTTCCTTAAAACCCATGAATCTGTGTCAGAGCATTTTATAAGCTCACGGCACTCCTCAGGAGAAGGACGGGTCGAGTCGATCTGACCGCAGTTGAAGATGGGGATTTTTAACATCAACTGATCTTAAGTTACTAAAGGTGTTCTTTTCTCTTTCTTGCACAGTGAATTCTTGTAGGAATCAATATTAATGTGGAGATTTTTTTTGATATGTGGGAAACTGCAGCTAACTCCTACTAATGCACAGTTGATCGGTTATAACCCTGTGAATGAAGGTACAGAATCAAGACAACACTTACATATTAAAAATGTTGGAATTAAAACAGTATATGTCAAGCAGCATCTGCAATCAAGAACAAGATCAGATGTCGTGCCTGAGATTTGTGGGCGGACAGAGCGTGAAATACACAAATAAAATGAAGCTGGCACTCAAAATACTGCTTCAATGACGTCGTTGAAAGGGAGAATTGCAGATGCTGGAGATTAGTCAGGAGCATATTACTCAAAAAGGACAGCAGTTCAGGCATCTTCCGACAAGCAGGAAAATCGAAGTTTCAGCAAAAGGCCTTCATTCGTGTTGAGGGTTTGAGCCTCGAGGGTGGAGAGATTAAATGGCAGGGGCGTGGGGCTGGGGGAAACGCAGCTGAGAGTGCAAAAGGTAGATGGAAGTGGGGGGACTGGTGATAAGTCAGAGGGAAGCAGGATGGACAGGTAGGACAAGGCATGAGCGCGGTGCTGAGATGGAAGTTTGAAATTGGGATTAGGTGGGGGGAGGGGATATGGGGAAACTGGTGAAATCTATATTGATGCCATGGGCCTGGTGGTTCCCGAGGCTGAAAATTAGGTGTATTTTCTCAAAAGTCAAGTGGTAAGGGAGTAACGATGTATGAGGCCCAGAACCGGCATGTCCTCGGTGGAGTGGCAGGGTAGTTGAAGTTTTTGGCCATGAGATGTTTGGTGCAGGAGTCCTGAAGCGCTCTTCGAGTCAGCATGCGGTCTTTGAAACGCAGATGAGAATGCATCTGGAGCAATGGATATAGTAACTGACATGTATGGAAATGGCGGTAAAAGTCTGATGATGTGGAAGGCAGCTTTGTGGCTATGAACCCTGGTTGGCGGGATGTGTGGGTGCAGGTTTTGCAATTCCTGTGGTGGCAAAAGAAATGGCCAATATCTCTGGTGTTGTGTTCCGTTTGTAGGTGGCATAAATGGCCAAGGTTGTATGTAATCTGCAGAGGTAGCTGGGGGTGGAGGGTGATAACCAGGGAATCCCTGCCCTTTTTTGGGGTTGGTGGAGTGTGTTTAGAATGTGAAGGTACAGGAAATGGACGAGATGTTTGGGAGGGCTTCATCAACCAGGTAGGAGGGGAAGTTGCAGACTTTGGAAATGCGGCCATCTGGTGTGATCTGTGGTGCACTAGTCACCCAGTCATAGAATCATAGAGATATCCAGCAAGGAAACTAGCCCTTCGGTCCAAGTTGCCCATGCCGTCCAGATATCCCAAATCAATCTAGTTCACCTGCCAGCAGCCAGCCCATAACCCTCCTAACCCTTCCTATTCATATGCTCATCAAAGTGCATTTTACATGTTGCAATTGTACCATCCTCCACCACTTCCTGTGGCAGCTGATTCCATACACGTACAACCCTCTGTGTGAAAAAGTTGCCACTGAGATTTCTCTTATATCATTCATCTCTCACCCTAAATTTATGCCCTCAAATTCTGGACTCTCACACGTCATGGAAAATACTTTGGCTATTTTCCTATCCATGACCCTCTTAACTTTGTAAACCTCCAGAAAGTCACCCCTCAGCCTCCAACGCTCGAGGCAAAATAGCTCCAGTCGGTTCAGCCTCTCCCTGTAGCTCAAATCCTCCAACAGTGGCAACATCCTTGTAAATCCTTTCTGGACCCTTTCAAGTTTCACCGCAGGAATTAGATAGGAAGAAAACCAGCATTGCACGCAATATTCCGAAAGGGGACGAAGCAATGTCCGGGACAGCCGCAAAATGGACGCAATGTTCTGAACAATAATGCAAAGGATACCATTGTTCACTATCCTATCTACCAGCGACTACACTTTCAAGGAGCTATGAACGTGCACTCCATGGTCTCTTCGTTCCTCAACACTCCCTATGTCCCAAAATGCAGCACCTCGCATTCACCTTAATTAATCTCCACCTTCCCCTTCTCAGCCGATTGGCCCATCTGACAAAGATCTTGTTGTAATCTGTGGCAACATTCCTTGCTGTCCACGACACCTCCAATGATGATGTCATTTGCAAGCTTACTGATTATGCCTCATATGTTCACATCCATATCATTTATAAAAGTGACGAAAAGTCGAGGACCAAGCACTGATCCTTTTGGCACTCCACTGGTCACAGGCCTCCAGTCTGAAAAGCAACCCTCGGCCACCACACTCTTCATTCTACCGTTCAGCGAGTTCAACATTCAAATGACTAGTTCTGCCTGTATTCGTTGAGAGCTAACCTTGCTCATCAGTCTCCCATGGGAAAACTTTTCGAACGCCTGTGTGAAGTCCATATAGATGACATCTATCGCTATGCCCTCATGAATCCATTTAGTTACTGTTATGGAACATGATCCATTTCGTGAGGAATTTGAAAGAGAATGATTTTCGAACATTTAATGCTGTGCTGAGCTTTGTAAACAATACTTTGGTGAGGTTTGCAGCCAGCTTGTCGCTGTTTCAATTTTGTAAACATTCAACTCGATCTTGCAAGAGTCGGACACAGTGAAAGCAGAAAAACTGTTATGTCCAAGGCCAGGGAATGAGAGAATAACAACCTGAGTTTTCTCAGTCATTGCACTTGAGTGTGAGATAAGAAATAGTATAAGGCAAGTATCTGAAAAATGCTGAGATAACCCTTACATTGAGGCATCGAGATGAAAGTACTGGGGTCAATTCTGCTGAATTTAAATAAAGCTCCTTTCTTTGCCCTTGCTCAGAGTTGAGTCAAGTCATTTTAATTTCCACGACAGTAACCTTGGGGGCTCGTCCCGGTACCAGGCGACTGAGTGAGATTCTGAAGATTCCTAGGAGGCGTAACCGCCAGCGCCATGAAGGTGATTCTCTTCATATCGAACGCTGAATTGGCCCTTTTGTGTGAGAGGACCTCGAATCTGTCGATCACACAAGCGCCGGCATTCAAATCGAATAGGGTCGACGTAAGAGTCGTGACTTAAATAATCCTACGTAGACACTCATTCTAAGAGAATAAATAAAGCAGGGGCAGGGTTCAGTAAACTCTCACGTGGCATTAGAGCAAAGCCCAAGGGAAGGGAACAGCCGTCTCTGGAGTGTTTCAGAGACAGCACATTTCAGGGAGGTTTTAGACTTGAAGCCACCACTGATTGAGTTGAACTCACCAAAGGCGTACTGGATGTGTGGTTTCTTCGTTTACGAAAACCAAGGCATTGAGGCGGACTTGTCCAATGCGAGAGGGGAACTCCGGAGGTAAGGAAGCTAGTCAAAGGGAAAAGATAACGCTACCACGTGAGAGAGAGAGAGCTGAACACTTTTCCAGTTACTCGAAAAATGTGCTCTGACAAGAGCAAACAAATGTACAGTCCACACAGTACTTGAAAGGGCCAACCAAAAATGCAATACATGCTGAATAATTATGTCCTCGCATATGTAAAGCAGTCAGAGTTGTTGATCAAGGAATGTGATTTACCCGAGGGAGAAAGTTTTAGTAAATGACAGGTGGAAATATTGAGGTCGATGTTGGAGGAGAGAGAGGAGAAAAGGACGGGAAAAAGAGAACCTGTGAATTGGAGTGCTTATAACATGAGGCTGATATCAGAGAAAGGAAATCTCAAGTAGGTGATAGATCAAATACACGTGCAAACACCAACACACATGCAAACTCGAGCGTAACACAACCTAACGACGCTGTACAGAGTCATACTTAAGTTTCATATTCTGACCTTTTTGACTGCCCTCCGAGACCAACAGACACCTACGACATCCGTCTGGTGAAAGTTCCACGTCAGCGGCCACCGCCTCATGGTCTGCTGAATCACAAGTCGCACACCATATCTGCAAACAATTGAAGCAAGAAGCCCAAAAGAAGGACATCCACTCCAAGATGGAAAGGCATTTAGATGCTGGAATCTGAAACCAAAAGAGAAAATGCTGGAAAATCTCAGCAGGTCTGGCACCATCTGCAAGGAGAGAAAAGAGCTGACGTTTTGAGTCTAACTGACCCTTTGTTAAAGATAAAAAAAAGGGGAGAAATAGGGAGCTATTTACACCAGGCTGAGAGATGGTGAGTCAAGGCTCCAGATGCAAAGGTGATAATGACAGTGCACGGAGAGATTAAAGGGAGATTAGGAGCTGCGAATGACCAAGGCTGAAGCCAGTGCGATGTAACAAAATATGTGGGGGATGGGTGAAACAGAGACAAAATGGAAAACAGGGGAGAAGCGTAGCAAAGCGGGAAGAGAAGTGGAAAAAATTATTGACAGAGTGGGAAGCGAAAGAAAGAGAGACAGTCAAGAAATAAGAGGTACAGAACAGTGAAAAAACACAAATAAGAAAGGTAAATAAAATAATTGACATAAAATTATCTGAAGTTTCTTGAATTTAACAACTTCAGACAATTTTACTTCATTATTTTATTCATCTATTTTATCATTTCACCTGCAATATCATAGAGACATTACATATGGACAGTACTGAAAACAACGTCTTCGGTCAAACTCGTCCATTCCGAACAGATATCCTCAACTGATCCAGCCGCGATTGCATGCACTTGACCCATGTCTCTCTAAACTCTTCCTATTCAAATACACGTCCAAATTCCGTAGAAGTATTGGAATTGTACCATCACCAGCTCGTCTGGCAACTTATTGCAGACACGCACCATCCTCTGCCTGAAGCCATTGCTCCTCACTGCCTTTCGAATTCTCACCCTCCCACAACAGATGTATACCCTCTTGTTCTGCACTGCCCCACCTGAGCGAATGGAACTTATCTATTTACCCGATTCATGCCCCTCATGATTGAAAAACCTCCATAAGATCAGCTCCAAGCCTCTGACGCGCCAGGCAAAATCGTGAGAGAGTGTTCAGCCTGTAAACATTTGCACCTTTTCCATTTTCAAATGTAGGATGCACTATGCTGTCTGAAGCAGTCATCTTAGCAGCTGATTTGTCGCTGACAAACGCTGCAGGAAGGCGTGATAACCTGCTAAATATGCTGTTAAAAGAAGATTGCGTAAGCAACATGAGTCATAGAGCAAAACATGCAAGTGAGTTCTGCGCTGTTGCTGACACCAAAGCAACTGCGTCGTTCGGGAGCAGCAAGAATCCATGAATATCCAATTCGAGGTGGTTAATGTTTCAGTGGCAGTTGGAACTGAAGAGATTGAAGGCAGGTAATAGGAAAGCACGGGGTGTCCTGGTTGATGGAGTGCATTGGAGGTGGGCAAAGGGGTCCTTGGAGGTTGCCGGGAGTCTTCACTGTGAAAGTAAGCTCGGAGGCGGCAGAAGAAGTGTACTTTTTGGTGATCGTCTTAGCCTCATAATCTAATATATCCATTTTGTCCTAAGTGAGGGATGGGTGGGAATTTCTTGCTGAGGTTTTATGTTTCAATGGAATTTCCTGTTGTTGAGTATTTTTCACTGTCCCTCAAATGTTTTCCATTGTTTATTTACAGACACATATTTCAGTTTGTTTAGCTTGTTTATCTTGGTCAGTTCTCCTCTCAACCTCATGTAGCTGGCTATTTTTGTTTCCAGTTGTGATTTGTCCTTTCTGTGATTCGCTTTAAAAGTTTAAATTCCTTTAAACTATACTTTATCACAATTTCCCAGAGGATCTAGCCAGGTGACATTACTCAGTCACTAAGTTCCATCACTCAACGTTCGATCTGACATAGTTACATCCCTAGCCAGTCGCACAATGGGTTATTCAAAGAAACACTGAAAAAAAATTTCCAACCCCTCTTGCAATATCACTTTTGTCAGTGTGATTGACAAGATTATACGAAAATTGAAGTTTCACTGAATTATCCCCAAGCCTTTGTTAACAATTCCAATGAGTTCCTGTTTAATGCAGTGATGAGAAATGGAATACTGTTCGTTGGCTAAAACTGTTTTGCTGCTTGTGTCCTTGGCAAGTAGTAGCCAGTATTTACATTCAGACTGACTCTACTTCATAATCTGTGGTGAAATGCTTTCGCCTTTGTTGTCCATTATTGTTAGTGTCATCCATTTTGACTGAGCTTGCACAAGATTGTGAATCATGGAATATTTGTGTTCACCCTGTATCCATGTCTCTCTGTTGTCTAAATCTCTTTTATCTGAGTCTTAACTCCATCTACCTTATTGCAGCGACGTTGTCTATCCAAAATAAAACATAACTTACTCTTTCCCACAATTTCCCTTCACGAATCTATTCACTGATGTACAATTTTACTTAAACTCTGTCCCATCCTGTTCATTACTGCTTGTCTTCAGCCACATTCCATGCTGTTCCGATTCTACACCTTTTCTCTTTGGATTTGGAAAGCTCCTTTCACCCGAATCCTGTCCCTGCATCCTCTCTGTCAGTTGAAAGCTCTGTTCATAAACCTACCAACATGATTGGCCAGGACACTGGTCCCAGCACTGTTCCAGTGGAACCATCCGAATCGATTACTTTTAAATCAGGTATGGGATGTAGGTATCTCAGGCTGACCAGCCTTTCTTGCCCAGCCCGAGCTGCCCTTGAGCTGAGTAACTTGCTCGGCCATTTCAGTGGGTCATTGAGAGGCAAACACTTTGCTGTGGGTACGTCGGGCAGACCAGGTGAGGATGGGCAGATGTCCTTCTCAAATTGACAATTGTTTGGGTTTTTTGTTCATCATCAATGGTGTTACACTTATTTGTGGATTGTTAATTACTATTTTTAAAATTATTGATTTCAAATTCCACCATTTCTGATGGTGGGATGCCAGCCTGCATCCTTGAACATTAGCTGAGGTTTGGGATACATGCTCCCGCAATAATACCACGAGGCCATCACTTCACCTGCTCATAGGTTGCTCATTCCTGACTATGCCGGGCTGTTGCTTGACTAGTCTGTAAGGCAATTGTCCCAATGTTGGCACTACCCCTTAGATGATAGTAAGGAAAACTTTGGAGGTTCTACAGTGATGTTTCTAATGTTGACTTTTCCAGTGCAGTTTGATGCCAGGTGGTCCAGCCAGTTTCATTTCATTGAAACTTTGTAACGATTGGTACAACTAAAGGACTCACTAGACTATTTCAGGGAGTGATTGCAAGTCAATGACATTGCTTTGGGTCTGGAGTTGCATGTCAGCCAGACCAGGTGAGGATGGAAGTTTCCTTCATTAAAGGATATTAGTGATCCAGATGGACTTTTCTGAAAATCGGCAATGACTTTATTCGCATGGGTAGATTCTTAATTCCAGGGATATTGTAAAATTGTTGAATCGAAATTCCACCATCTGCAGTGGCGGGATTCGAACCTGGGTCCAAATAACAGGATTTTCTGTATTGATAATCTGTCGGTAATACCATGAGGCCTACTTGGAACCACATGTTGTACTCAGCTGCCATTTCTTATGTTGCCTGTTTTTCATTCATTGCTTATGTTATTCTGGAATCTCATTAATCATGGAATCCTGATTGCAATACACACTAATGAACGTCCTCTCGACTGCTTGAATTTCATTCAATCTGTTTCGTTTGAACAGACATTTCAAGGCAGCTGCACATCAGAAAAGAACAGGAAGTAAGAATAGCTGACTGTGCACTGTACGTGTCACCAGACCAGCATCTCTGTCCAGGCACCCAAAGTATTTATTGAGGGTCAGAGAACCTCAGATTTATTGGAGCACAAATGGAGGCCATTCAGCCCATCGAGGTGTCACAAGCTCTCCAACAGCACAAACGGAGATAGAGAGTGTGTGTGGAGATAGATGTCCCCAATGTCATAATCACAATGTAATTGAAGTCCATTAAATGACACTTCATCACAATTCGTTAACATGGATACCATCAACAACCTGCCCTGTCTCATTCTGGAATAACAATCGGAATTGTGTTTGTCACGTACAATTCTCTGTTAACATATCCATACCATTTGTTTGTTATAACCGACGTTTTCTTAGCACATTTTGCCATCAGATCATGGGCGAAAGATGTTCTCTCAAAGTTTTACAGATATTGCAATAACTGATCTATAGTTACAAGATTTATTTCTCTATTTATGATCAGAGAAGCATGTCTATGTTCGTTAAACCTCTGGCATTACTTCCATATCCAAAGCAGACTGAAAGATTACACACAATCAACCTGCCATCTTCAACATTCCTTCCTTGAATCACTTTCAAATATCACACCCAATGCATAAACGTTCAAACTTATTTTGAACTTTAATAAAACAATATTGAAGGCTAATTCGTTAACTGGAGCTATTTGTTCAGCGATTGTGATTATGTCAGTCTCCATGGATCCTCAGCGTCCAGAGAGAGTTTCTCTCTTCTATCAATAAGGGAATGCTTTCAGTGTTTTATCCCATAGTATGAGCGGGAGCATCATCCACACCAGTAACAGGGATCAGCAGCTCCAGAGAGGTGGAGGAGAAATCCATCTGTGAGAACATTAGACTGGAATGTTCCAATAATGGATAGGAGTTTATCCGATGGTCTTTCCTGGCTATCCCAGCCTTGGATATCATTAGCATATCGGATTGAAGAAGTACTGATGGTTATTCAAGCTGGTTACTATCCTATTCTTGCTATAGTTGGTGTTCCTGGTAAGTCACTCAGTCTGTGGATTGAACTGAATTGATGCTGATGATATATAAATTTTGGAAAGGTGCAAGTCAATTTTTTCAGTTCCAATCAAAGATTCAATTCCTTAGAAATTATAACTAGCAAATTATTATTTACAAATTACTCCCTAATATGCGAGGATGAAACACACTGTTCTCAACCAATTTGATTCATTTTCTCCTGCAAAGTTTACATCTCCATATCCTCCCCACATGCCAATTCTGTTCAGAACAAACATTAAGATGCCCCAGTCTCCTCCTCAGCCTCAGTGCAACTTCTGAAGAAACCATTGTTTGCGCCTTTGTTAATTCAGGACACATGTTTCAAGTCCCTTGTTACCACGTGTCCATTGCAAAATAATTGAACTTGAGATGTTTTACTCATTCTCTGGAACTAATCTGAAAGATGAGTTAGGCACATCTGGTACTGGCTTTATTGACGCTGACCTACAGATTTAAGGATGTTTTACATTCCACATCAGTGGCAATGGATTGTAAATGAATGGTATCCTGTGTCACATGAAAGTAATGGAGCCAGCTAAGTGAGGGAAAGGATTTATTGCGATCAAACATGAAAGTGTTGTTGAGGCAGTATTTGGGGTATTGTGGACAGATTTTCTTTCCATTATAAGGAGTGATCTCCTTCCCACAGAGAGAGTGAAGAGGAGTTCCACCAGATTAATCCCTGGGATGATGGCACCATGAGGAGTGAGTGAAGTTTGATCTGGAATGCTTTCTGAGAATAAGAGGTGATCGCATTGAACACTGAATGGGATGGGAAATCACTAATTATATTCTAAACAGATAATGAGAAGGTGATCAATTCCATGGCTGCTGTTTCACTCAGGATGCACGACTCTGGATAGTTTAAGTGCCTCTGAGGACGTTACGCCCACTCACCCCAACCTCTACTCCCCCCAGTGATTGAGAGAGACAGAGAGGTCCAGGATTTGAACAAACTCTCCCCACATTAATGCAGTGCAGTTGGTGTGTGATCCTGCCTGAATGTCATATTATCCACCACCCTGACAGCAGCCACAATACCTTCATTCTAAAACATTTAACTATTCCGACCAGCTTCTGACATTCATGAAGAGCATGACTCCATCTTCTCAGAGAGGTCTATAAGACACAGGAGCAGAAATTAGGCTAGTTAGCCTGTCAAGTCTGCCCATCATTCAATAATCATTGATAGGTTTCTCAAATCCATTCTCCAGCCTTATCCTCGTAATTCTTCACCCCGTGGATAATCAAGAACCTATCTTAATCCATCTCAAACAGACTTAATGACCTGGCCCCCACTGCCTTCTGTGGCAATAATTTTTAAAGATTCGACATTCTCTGGTTAAATACATTTCTCCTTATCTCCCTTTTATCTAAGTCTCTACCCTTGAGCTCTCGTCCAATGGAAACATCTGACCAACATCAACTCTATCCAGGTAATTCAGTATTCTGTGCTTCCATTACATTCCCTCTCATCCTTCTAAACTTTACTGAGGGTAGACCCAGAGCCCACAAACATTCCTCATACAATAATCTTTTCATTCCTATGACCAATCTCGTGAAAATATTCTGCACAATGTTCAGGGCCATTACATCCTTCCTGAGATATGGGGCTCACAATTTCGCACAATACTCCAAATGTGGTCTGACCAGAGACGTATACAACCTGTTTTATATTCAATTCCTCTCGTAATAAATGCCATCAATAATAAATGCAATTTCCCTCCTGACTACTGCCTCAACCTGCGAGCTTACCTTGAGAGAACCCTGCATTAGAACTCCCAAGTCCCTTTGCACTTCAGATTTCTGAATTTTCTCCCCATTTAAAAAAATAGACCATGCCTCTATTCTTTGTGCCAAAGTGAATGACCAGACACTTTCCAACGTTCGAATGCATCTGACAATCTCCTTCTTCAGCCTCTCTGCCTCCTCAATATGACCAGTCCATCTGCCTATCTATGTATCATCTGCAAACTTAGCCAGAGTACACTCAATTCCATCATCTAGATTGTGAACATTACAAGTAAAAAGTTACGATTCCAACACTGAGCCTTGTAAAACACCACTTGTCACTGACTGCCATCCTGAAAAGGACTATTTTATCCCCACTCTCTTCTCTCCGCCAGACAGAGAAGCTTCCATTCATGCCACTACCTTCCCTCTAACACCACGGATCCTCAACATACTCAGTCATTTCCTGTGTGACACTTTGTCAAATGCCTTCTTGAAATCCAGTTGGATAACATCATTGGCTGTGCTTGGTCGAGCCTGCTCGTTTCCTCTTCAAAGAATTCCAACAGATTTGTCAGGCATGACCTTCCCTTGATGAAGTGATTTTGCCCTATTTTATCAAGCACTTCCAAGTATTCAGAAATCTCATACTTCAAAATAGATTCCAGGATCATACCCACGATTGAATTTAAGCCATTAATTGCGGATATTTTTTGTCTTTTTCCTCACTCCCTTGTTACAGTGGGGTGTCACGATAGTGGGTTTCCAGTGCCCTGGGATCGTTCCTTACTCTAGTGATTCCTGAAAGCTCACCACTATACCCCCACACCTTCTTCAGCTATCTTCCTTATATATCTGGGACGTAGTCCATCCGGTCCAGGATAGTTAACCACCATTCGTTTTATTGTAGCACGCTCTCCATGGAGGTAGCCAGCATACTCAGCTCTGGCCCCTCACTATCTTGAATATTAAGGTATTACTCATATATTCCACCGTGAACTAACTTTTCAGTTCCTCGTCCTTTTCTCGTTCCCCACTGCTATCTCTCCAGTATCATTTTCCAGCAGTCCAATGCCCACTTTTGCCTCTCTTTTGTACTTTATAGTATTGAAAGAAGCTCTTACAGATTTCCTTTATATTACTGGCTAGCTTACTCCCATATTTAATAATCTCCATCCTTATTTTATTTTGTTTGCTCTCTGTTTTGTCTTTGTAAGCTTCCCAATCCTCTGGTTTCCCACTGCCTCTCGCCCCATTATATGCGCTCTCAGTTACTTCTATGCTGTCCCTGATTTCCCTAGTCAGCTATGGTTGCCTCATCCTCCCTCTATCATGCCTATTTTTACTCAGGATAAATCTATGGTGCATCCGGAATTACTCCAAAAGTCTCCTGTCATTGCTGTTCCACTGTCTTTCCTTCTGCGCCTGTCTCCCAGTTAATTCTACCCAGCTCCTCTCTCATGCCTCTGTAATTGCCTTTATTCAGCTGTAATGCCATTACCTCTGATTCTAACTTCTCCATCTGGAATAGCAGAGTAAGTTCAATCATGGTATGATCACTGCCTCCTATGATTACCTTCATCTAAAGCTCCCGACACCTAGTCTGCCTGCACAACTTGCTACAAAAAGCCAACTCATAGACATTCCACACATTCCTTTTTCTGCAAACCACTATCAAACTGAATTCCCAGTCCACTTGCATAATGAAATCTCTGCAACGTTGCCTTTCCCACAGACCTTTCTATCTCCTAGTGTATCTTGCACCCCAGCTCCTGACGACTGTTTGGAGGACTGTACACAACTCCAACTGCATTTTTTCACCTTTTTGATTCCCCAATTCTACCGACACAGATTCTACACCATCTGATTTACTTCATTTCTTCTCATTGATTCAATTCCATTTCTTCCTAATGAGACAAATCTGTTTCTCTGCCCACCTGCCTATCATTTTTAGGGTTGAATATCCTTGAATATTCAGCTCCCAAATCCTGATCCTCTTGCAGTGGTGTCACTGTGATGCCCTCACGTCATACCTGCCAATTTGTGTATGCATCACAAGCTTATTTACATTATTCCTTCTACTGCTTGCATTTTGATATAACAGTTCAGTTTTGTATTTACCATCTCATTGTAATTTGCTTCTCCAGCCGTTGGTACCTAAACGAACCCTTGCCACTGACGCATTCCCCTCCCACTCCAACTTCTTCTGCACCCCAGATGACATATCCCAAGCCCAAGCACCAGGTAGGCAGCACAACCTTCAGGATTCTCAACCCTGGTCACAGAGAATATTATCTGTGCCTCGAACTATACTACCCGCAATTGTCCATAATTAGGCATCATAGTGACGCAGCAATGCTGCCTCACAGTAAGAAGGATTCGTGTTCAATTCCAATCTCTGTAAACTGTCTGTGTGGACTTTGTACATTCTTCCTGTGTCTACATTGTGAGCATTAGCTCTTTTCTCTCTCCAAAGTATGTCTCTGTGTTTGCTTCGGATTTCTACAATCTACATTATTTTTTCTGTTATTTGATGGAGAAATGCTGCAAATGTGACAGCTTTTTGTAAAAGCAGCACACTTACGTTTTTATTATCACGTCTTTCCACTTTAAAGAAAAGGCCTTGCTGGTGTTGTGCTAAAAGGATATTTGAATTTTAGAGTCGTTAGAATATGTCAAGTGCGAGTGAGATTAGAAATAGGAAGGTAGAACAGTTAAATACACGGCTAAAGAGCTGGTAACACTTCTGATATGTGGATCATCGGGATTCCAGACTCGATAAGATATACCCAAGGAGGACGGGATGGACCTGAACTGGTAGTAATCCCTGATATGTGGATCATCGGGATTTCCAACTCGATAAGATATACCAAGGAGGACGGGATGGACCTGAACTGGCAGCAATCCCTGATATGTGGATCATTGGGATTCCCATGTTAGTAGGATATACACAAGAAGGACCGGATCGACCTGAACAGGCTTCAACCTCCAACATGTGGATCATTGGGATTCCCTGGTCGGTAGGACCTACACAAGGAGGATGGAATGGACCTGCACTAACGACAATCTCCTGGCAGGCAGGTTTGCTATTGTCACTCAGGAGGATTTTAACCAGTGTGGCAGTGGGGAGGGGGAACCAGAGCAGTAGGTTCACAATACGGTGACTGAGGAGGAATTGGAGACTAAAACCAGAGCATCTAATACCAACAACAAAGATGCAGAGGGCACTGAACATAATGGGACTGGCAACCTGAAGTGTTATTAGTTTAATGCGAGGAATTTGGCAGTTTAGAACTTGGAGATTGGATGAGTGCATATAACCTCAATGTAAATATTACAGAGATTTCGTGAGAGAGTTGCAAGAGAGCAATCAATCCAGTGGGTCCAGAAATACTTGCTGAATATGCAGTAAGTGGCTGGAGACAGTCGTTTAAAGTGAAATAATTATCCAGCACTCTACTGAAATCGAACCATGTGTAATCCAATGTACAGATTGAAGGAACACAGGAGGAAACTGGAATTGTCTTTCTACAATATTTTCTGCTTTACTGTAATCTCCTGTCACCAGAAAATAACTGCAGAAAATACTTCAGGGAATCTCAAACCAAATATCAGGTCAGTGTTTGATGTGCTTGGCTGAAGTGTTTTTATTTCAATGCAAGTATTATTATGGGTAAACAGATGAATTTGGAGCCTGAATCCCTACATGGGACTACGATGTTGCAAACATTGTAGGGACTTTGTTGAGCAAGAGACAGGACTGGCTGCTCAACTTTCCAGGGTTTTGTTGCTTTAGATGAGATAGAGGGGAAGCTAAAAGAGGCGGAGGAGTTGAATTACTAATCAGAGAGGTGGTTGCATCTGCACTTGGCATGTATTGGAGGGATCATCTACTGAGGCAACATGAAGAGAGCTCAAGATATGATGGATGCATGTGTTAGGATTGCACTGTAGTCCCTCCAACAGCCACCGAGAAATTGAGGAACAAATATGTCGGTCGGCCAATTATGGAAACATATTAAAAACAGAGTTGCCATAGTTAGTGACTTTAACAACCCCAATATTGACTGGGAATCTCTTAGAGCAAGAGGCTTAGACGGGGTAGAATTTTTTAAGTGCATCCAAGAAAGTTACTTGCAGCGGTATGGGGCTTGTTCAACTACAGGAGGAGCCATACTGGCCCTCGGATTAGAAAATGAGTCTGTCCAGGTGACTTTCCATTCAGTAGAAGATCATTTTGGAAACAGTGATCACAATGTCCTCAGGTTTGAGATAGATACGATCATGGAATAAGTCAGGGCCTTGGGAAAGTTAATAAATTGGTGCAAGGCAAATCCGCATCAGGCAGAAGCGAGGGGCTGTTAATTGGGAGGAGCTGCTATCAGGCAAATCCATATTTGCGTGTGTTTATTAAATCCTGATTTCACTATCGTCTGGTGAATGTCGTCCCAACTGCTCGAATTTTAATCTATTTTGTTTGAACGGATATTTAGAGGATATTGCATGCCAGAAAACAAGAAGAGATAATGGATGATTGTGTACTGTGTCCTTCGCAGGACCATTTTGTTTCTCCAGGCACTGGAAGTCTTTATTGTGGGTCAGAGACCTTCAGAATTAATATGGCACAGACGGAGGCAATTTAGCCCATTGTACATCCACAAGCTCTCCAACTGCACTATCCAAAAGCAGAGAGACTTATTGGAGATAGACACAGAGACAGAGAGAGAGAGAGAGAGAGAGAGAGAGAGGAGAGAGAGAGAGAGAGAGAGAGAGAGAGAGAGAGAGAAAGAGAGAGAGAGAAAGACACAGAAAATGAAACAGAAAGAAAGAATGTGATGGGAGATCAACAGAGTGGATAGAAAATGGAGCGAATGACTGAGTGGGAGAAACGGGTTTTAGAAGAGAGTGAAGCTGGATAGATAGGAGACACCATGAGGAAAATAGACAGAAGATGGAAATTCCATTTAGATATTCCCCTGGGCTGAAGCCCTTTGTCTGCTGCCATACCCTGTGAGCACTGTGCTGATACTTGCTGTCATCCCAGATCATTTATCTCCAAAAACATCACAGAGCTGAGTTGCTGACAGTTAAACAGAATCCAATAGATCAATTGATTTTTTCCAGGGAGAAGGTGCATTAACTTAAATAGACTGGGCGAACCGCAGCAGGAACTAATCAGCACCCGAAATACTGTGTGTGGGATTGGACCAGAGAATCTCAGTGAGGGAGATCACTGACAGAGAGGAAGTCAGCATTTCAGCTGTGGGCCGAATAATGATTGATAACGTTTGCACAGCACTTCCATGGTTTTGTAATTCACATTTCAATTTATATAGCTCAAGGTCATGAGTGTATTTTAACAAGCTTATCTGTTTGTATTTTCCATGCTTTGGAATGTACAACAAGCCATTTTTCCCTGTAATACTGGGGAAGAAGGGACCTGTTCTGATGGGATGGTCTTCATCTGGACAATGCTGGGACGAGAGTCCTAACAAATCATTTAACTAGGGCTGTGGTCAGTTCTTCCAACAAATTTTTAGGTTTGCGTGGGATTTCAGTTATAGGGGAAATTAGAAAACTCAAATTCAAAGAGGAGATAAGAGAGAAGAACGCAGGAGAGTTTATTACAATCTCCAGCACAGGCACAAATAGGACAGAGTGGATTGAAATTGTAAACAATCAAACTTCAAGTACACTGGGCAGACTAATGAAATTGAGAGGAGGCACGGTTAATACAGGACTGAGGGTGCTATATCTGAATGCAAGCCCTATAAGAAATAAAGTAATTGAGCTTGTAGCGCAGATTGAAATTGGCACAGACGTGGTGAAAGGGGATCAGGATTGACAATATTCAAGGGTATGCATCCTATCGAAAAGATAGGTTGTTGGGGGAAGTAAGAATGAAAATAAATCAATCGTAAGAATCCTGGTCTCCTTGCTATCGGACGAATGTTGTGAAACTTGAAGATGTACAAGGATTGGGCTAGTTGAGCTACAGGGAGAAGTTGAACAGGCTGGGGCCGTTTGCCTGGAGCGTCAGAGGCTGAGAGGTGACCTTATAGCGGTTTTGAAAATCACAAGGGGCATGCATGGGATAAATAGACGAAATCGTTTTCCTAGGGTAGGGGAGAACTAGAGGGTATAGGTTTAGGTTGAGAAGGGAAAGATTTAAAAGGGGCCAAAGGAGCAAGTTTTTTCATGCACAGGGTGGTGTGTGTATGGAAACAACTGAGGGAGGAAGTGGTGGACACTGGTTCCATTCCAATATTTAAAAGGCATCTGGCTGGGTATGTAAATAGGAGAGGTACGAAGGATATAGGCCAAGTGCTGGCAAATGGGACTAGATTAGGTTGGGTAATCTGGTTGGCCTGGACGAGATGGACCAAAGGATCTGTTTCCATGTTGTACGTCTCTCTGACTGTTTAACATTATGACTTTAAGACATAAAGTAGGGTCAGATGGTACAAAATCAGCGTGGGTAGAATTGAGTATCTCCAAAGGTTGAATAAAGACACATAGATGGGGTTATGTTCAGGATTCCAAAAAAGTAGTCAGGAGCTGCGGCACAAAATACACCAGGAGATAGAAAAGATGCATAGAAAAGGCAAAGTACAGTAGTCATGGGCGATTTCAATACACGGGGGGACTGGGTAAATCAGGTTGGTAGTGGTTCGCAAGAAAAATAATTTGTGGAGCATCTTCGATAGGGCTTTTTGGAGCAGCTTGTGGTGGAGCCCACTCAGGAACAGGCAATTCTGGGTTTAGTGTTGTACCATGAGGCAGACTACTTAAGAGAACTTAAAGTGAAGGAACACGAAGGAAGCAGTAATCATAATATTATTGAATTTAATCTGCAATTTGGGAGGGAGAAGATACAATCAGATGTAATGGTATTTCAGCTGTATAAAATCAACTGCAGAGGCATGAGGGAGGAGCTGGCTATAAGTGACTGGAATGGGGTCTAGCATGAAAATCAGTAGAACACCAAATGGCAGGAGTATCGGGGAGTTAATTCAGGAGACACAACGGAGCTTCTTCCCGAGAAAAAATAAGAATGTTAAAGGGGAGGGTGAAGCAATCATAGCTGACTACGTTAAAAATCAGACAATAACAGGTTATAGTCCAACAGGTTTAATCGGAAGCACACTAGCTTTCAGAGTGCGGCTCCTTCAATAGGTGTTTGTGTAGGAAGTTAGGAACAGAATAAAATTAAAAGAGCGAGCTTATAATATGACAAAAGGCCGAGGAAAACCAAACGATTTGGAGGCTCACAAAGACCAAGAAAGGACAACAAAATAATAAATATGGAGGGAGAAGATTAAATATGAGGGTAAACTTTCCAGTTAATTCAAGGAAAATTGTAAGATTTTCTTTAGATATAAAAAGGGTAAAGGCGAGACGAAAGTGGACATTGAGCTGCTGGAAAATGGCACAGGACAGACAGTAGTGGGGAACAAAGAAATGGCCGAGGACACGAATAATTTCCAAATTGTTCAAGAATGTGAAGAGGCAAAGCTCAGTGTGTCATCCATCGCTAAGGCAAACAGGGTAGAAAAGCTAAATTGGCTGTAGATGGATAAATCACCTGGACCAGAAGGACTACACCACAGAGTTCTAAGGGAGAAAGCTCAGTGGTAGTGGAGGAATTAGTGGTGACCTTTCCGGAATCATTAGAATCAGGGAATGTCCCAGAGGACTGGAATAACACTCATGTTAAATCCCTGGTTAAAATCAGAATAAGGCCGAAGACGGAAAATTACAGATCAAATAGCCTAACCTCAATCGTGGGTAAGATCCTGGAACCGATTGGGAGGAAGAAGATTTCTGACTATTTGGAGGTTTATAGTAATATAGGGTAAAGTCAGTTTGGTATCATCAAGGGGAGGTCATGTCTGACGCATCAGCTCGAACTTTTTGAGAAAATAACGAGCAGCTTAGACCCAGGAGCACCAGTGGATGTTATCACCCGGATCTCAAGAAGGCATTTGCCGAGTGCCACACAGAAGACTGTTGATTACGATAAGGGCCCATGGTGCCAGAGGCAAAGTGCTAGCATGGATAGAAGTTTGATTGTTTGGCAAAAAGCAGGTAGTGGGAAAAAAATGATCCTTCTTAGGATGGCAGCTGGTGACAAAATGTGTTCTCCAAGACTCAGTGTTGGCACAACTTTTCACATTGTACATTAATGATCTAGAGGATGGAACTGAGGGCATTCTGGCTAAGTTTGCAGACATTACAAAGATAGGTAGAGGGGCAGGTAGCACTGAGGAGGCAAAGAAGCTGCAGAAGGATTTGGACAGGTTAGGAGATGGGCAAAGCAATGGCAGATGGAGTAAAACATGGGCCAGTATGAGGTCACACACTTTGGTACGAAGAATAGAGGCATGGGCTATTTTCTAAATGGGGAGAAAATTCAGATGTCTGAAATGCAAGGAGACTTGGGAATCCTAGTCCATGCATCTCTCAAGGTAAACTTGCAAGTTGAGTCAGTAGTTAGGAAGGCAAATACAATGAAGGGATTTATTTCGAGAGGAATTGAAGTTAAAAGCGGGGATGTACAAGACACTAAAAAGCTTTGATCAGGTCACATTTAGATTATTGTGTGCAATTTTGGGTCTTATATCTCAGCAGACATGTACTGGTCCTGGAGCTTGTTCACAGGAGGTTCACTGGAATGGTCCTAGGAATGAAACGCTTAACATATGACAAAACGTTTGGGGGGGCTGGGTCGATACTCAATGGTGTTCAGTAGAATGAGGGGGAATCTAATTCAAACTTACAGAATACTGAATGACCTGGACAGAGTGTATTTTGGGAAATTGTGTCCATTGGTAGGAAAGACTAGGATCCGAGGCACAGACATAGACCACAGCGAAGATCTTATAGAATAGAGATAAAGAGTAACTTCTTCACGCTAGAGCATTGTG
Organism: Hemiscyllium ocellatum; assembly: GCF_020745735.1. Classification (NCBI taxonomy): domain Eukaryota; kingdom Metazoa; phylum Chordata; class Chondrichthyes; order Orectolobiformes; family Hemiscylliidae; genus Hemiscyllium; species Hemiscyllium ocellatum. Next base: position 85,723,753 of record NC_083414.1, on the reverse strand, counting down.
CGCCTATGGAATTCACTGTCAGAGAAGTCTGTGGAGGCCAGGTCATTGAGTATGTTTAAGCCTGCGAAGGATAGGTTCTCGATTGTAAAGAGGATCAAGGGTTATGGGGAGAATGGGTTTGAGAAATTTATCAGTTATGATTGATGTTTAAGCACACTGGGTGGGTTGAATGGCCAAGATTCTACTCCTATGTTTTCTGGTCGTACGGTCTTTATTAATATTTGCTCTCCTCAGTCCTCTTTGTAGATTTATACTTGCACCTGATCTTCAAATGATTTATAAAGAGAAACGTTCTAATACTGATGAATGGGCAATATCATGTTCCCTCACTCTTGTCTCAGCTAACATGTCCCCCAATTCTGAATGTTTTCTGTCTCCTGCCTAATGCCATAATCACGTTGTAATTGAAGTCCAGGAACTGGCACCTCGTCACAGTTGATTGGCATTAATAAATCAACAGCATGATCCTCACCTGTCCTCGCTGATCTTGGAGTAACAATCTGAATTGCATTTGTCAGGGACAATTCACTGTTACCATATCCATGCCGTTTGTCTATTATAACCCCATGTTGTCTTAGGCACATTTTCCTGTCAGAGTATCGACTATAAACGTTGTCTCAATGTTTAATATATATTGTAATGACTGATCACTCGTTGGAGACTGTATATTTACCATTATAAACAGAGAAACTCATTTATGTTCTAACAATCCTATGTCATTACTCCCATGTCCAATTCATATTGAATGATAACACACAATCAATCTAACATCTCCAACATTCTATGATCAGTCACCCTCACATGTCCAACTCCGAATATATCACATTTATACGTTATTTATTTAATAATAACTGTATTGAATTGAAAGGGGTTAACTATAGCTATTTGTTCAGCGACTGTGATTAATGTTAGTTGTTGTGGATCCTAAATGTTTCACTAGAGGATTAGCTTCTTCTTCAAATAAGGACTGGGTTCGATGTGATATCCATAGTATGAGCAGGAGCATCACCGATAGCAATAACAGGGATCCACAGCTCCAGAGAGAGGGGAAAGAGAGATCAGAATATGAGAACAATAGACTGGAATGTTCCAACAATGGACAGGAGTTTATCGAGGGTCTTTACTACCTTTCTCAGCCTTCAATATCATTAGCATCACGGATTGAAGATATCCTTTGGATTACTCAAGGTGGTTACTATCCCATCCTCACTATAGTTGGTGTACCTAGTGCGTCATTCTCGTTGTCTATTAAACTGGGCTGAACTGTGTTCCTGCTCATGTGAGGTAAATTTTGGAAAAGAGGAAATCAGTGTCTTCACTTCCAATCAAAAATTTCTTTTCTGATAAATTCTATACAGGAAATTACTATTTATAAATTGCTCACTGATATGCGAGAAGGAACCAGACTGTTCTCAATCTCCATAGTCCTTCTAGCCCTGCACAGATCTACATTTCCATATCTGCCTCACTCACTAATCCTGCCCAGTACCACCATTGTGATGTCCCAGTCTAATCGTCAGCCTCAGTGCAACTTCTGAATAAACTTCTTTATTTGTGCCACTATGAAATCTGGATTCATCCGTTTCAAGTCCCTTCTAACCACATGCCCATGACAAGATAAATGTACTTGAGATGTTTAACCTGTTCTCTCCATAGAATCTGTCAGGCAGGAAGATAGTGCATGGTGCTCAAGTCATTGACTCTTCATGTAGAGGCACAGAACAATAATCTGTTGATGTCTCATGAAGCAAGTTGATGTAATTTAAAATAAACCATCTTTATTTGTAATAAACAGAAGCCTGTCTGCTTGTGTCATGTCCTTTAGATAAGGCAATGGGTTATCCTTCCTTGGTCAGTTCTCCATGTATCTGTAAACCCACAGAAATGTGGTTTATATCTTTACCATCCACTAGAACAGCTGAACCAGCCACTCAGTTCAAGATAGGGACAACATGCTGGTCTAACAGGGCTTTATATGCCTCATGAAAAAGAACAAAAGTAAAGACAACTCCCTTCTTCTTCCTGTTTCCCATATTGCGACTGCTCATTTCCATCAGGTATGCGATTTTTCCTTATTTTAGGTGTATTCCATCTCATTGAGTTTGTCCCCGAGAGTGATGTCCATCTCGATAGGCTCCTCTGGTGCTGGTTTTATTGACACTGACATACAGATGTAAGGAAGTTGTAAATTTCGCATCAGTGGCAATATATAGAGAATGATGCTTTTTACGCCATTAGAAAGAAGTGGAGACGGTGAAGTGAGGGAAAGTAATTAATGTGATCATCCCTGAGAGTTTTGTTGAGGCAGTATTTAGGGTATTGTCCACAGATTTTCTCTCTTTTATAAGGAATGATCTCCTTACCACAGAGAGAGTTCAAAGGAATTCACCAAACTAATCCCTGGGATGATGGTACCATGAAGAGTGAGTGAAGATTAATCTGTCGCACTGTGAGAGAATAAGATGGGATTGCGTTGGACATTCAGGGGAATGGACAATCACACATGATGTTCCAAACAGACACTGATATGGTGATAAATCCCTCGGCTTCCTTTTTTTTTACTAGGTTTATGAAATTCAAGGTACTTTTAGTACCTCTGAGAACATGCCCGCCAATCACCCCCACTTCCAATATCAATGAGACAGCAGGAAATCCAGACTTTGAATAAAAACTCTACATATTAATCCAGTGCATTTTGTGTGTGATCCTGCACTGAACACAATGTTATAACCAATTCCACCATCAGCCTCAATACCTTCAATCTAAAACAGTTAACCATTCCCACCAGTTTCTGACCCCCACGGAGAATATGGGTCTGCCTTTTCGGAGATGGAAGATGTCTCCTTGAGACTTGACAGAAAACGTCTCATTTCCCTCCTCACTGCCAGCAAACCACGTTAAAGAAGCAAATGTTGCATCGACAATGGAGCCACGATGAACATCATCATCTGTTCCTGTGATTTGTCATTTTGGAGCATCACTGACATCCTCCTGTTCCTGTATAAGCCTTTGGGAGGCTGAATGGCCTCTTCCTGGTCACGTGGAAAAGTTTCGAGAGACTGGGCTCCACCTGTTCCTGTTTAAGAGTTTGATGTGCTGACCACACCCCTACTCTTCCTATGTAACAGGCAGCAGTGTCGAATATACTGCCATTCTTCCTGTTCAGTAGTTTTGATGGGCTGAATGCTAGCTCATATTCGTGTCTGACAAGCCTGAGATGCTGAATGAGCTCCTCTTTTAACTGTGGAAATGTGCAATGTCTGTCCCTGCTATTATGTAAATTTACCGATACTTTAACAGCAAAAACTGGAATTCTGTCCGGGCCTGGCTACACATGGACACAGACTGCTTCATGAGCTGAGGGGAGAAAATGTTCTGAACATTGTGTGATCTTTAGTGACCATCCCCATTTCTGACGTAATGATGGGGAAGGACATTGATGACGCAGCTGAAGATGATTGTGTCAAGGAAGCCACCCTGAGGATCTCCTGTAGGGATGTCCCGGGACTGAAAGGATTGATGTCCATCAACCATGAACATCTTCCTCTGTGCGAAGGCTGAATCCCGGTGGAGAGATTGTGGCTGATTCCTATTAAATTTAATTTAGTCAACGTTTCTTGATACCATCCTGAGTCAACTCCTGCCTTGATATCAGGGTCTGTCAATCTTACATGAGCTGCTGTGTTCACTTCTTTTGAACATACAAATAGGTTATTGTGCATGTTTGGGGAGTGTAACCTTCTCACAGAGGATAATGAATGTCAGGAATTATCTGGTCTAGAGAGTTCGGGGAGCTCGATCACTGAACGCTTTTGACCTGCCATAGAATTGAGGGATGTGTAGAATTGGGAAGTAAAGCAGAGTTAATAACAAGAATGGCACGGCAGACTTGACCATCCGAATTACCATCCGATCCTGTTCCTTATGTTCTCATATTCTGTAATTAGAAAGTTAATGGTTGTAATTTTCCTGAACATTCCGTTATTGGATGTTGCAGTTAGAGAGAGCAAAGCATTTTATGAGTCATCTCTGGGTGAGGTATGGGGACTGTATTCACAGTGAATCTGGGTGTGCACCATGACCAACAAATGAAGCACAAATTGCAGAGAGGAGACGCTCTATTAATAGACTAGAGATGTCTTTTCAGTCCAGCCTGGGTTTTGAATTAACATTGTTCAACCCACGCCAAACTTTGTGTGACAATTGTGAGGGACAGAAGGAGATCCTGTATTACTGTTGACCAGGTAGTTCGAGCAAGTGGCCTCTGTCCACTCCTGTGCAGGAGCTGTGAGGGGCTGAATGGAATATAGGAGCATCGGACTGAGGAGTAGGAGTGGGCCATTAGGCACTTTGTCTTTGCTGTGGCTCGCACTAAGATCGCAGCTGATCTTATTGTGGTTTCAGCAGTACTTCTTCTGCACGTTCACCATTTTCCTACATTCACTTGTCTATCAAATATTTAATAGGCACAACTTTGAACAAATCTAAAAATCCAGGCATCACAAACGTCTGGGGAAGAGAACTCCCACTTGAACAGCCCTTTTAGAATTTGTTGTTCGTGCTCCAATCAATTTTGCAGGATCAGTCTTTCCTTTTGCATTCACACTGCTCCACTGTTTACAACAAATTTCAAAGTTAATGAAATGGCTAATGATATAAATGTCAGCCTTGGTCAACTTCAAGAAAATTGTGAAAAATACACATCTTAAGATAAAACTGAAAAATGAAAGCTTTCCAGAGTTTCATAACAGTTGAACTCTTAACAAATAGCTAGATGATAGACTGTCCTAAATGTTATTCTGTCCTCTGAAGTTATTAGATTAGATTCCCTACAGTGTGGAAACAGGCCCTTTAGCCCAAAAAGTCCATACCGACCCTCCGAAGATTTACCCACCCAGTCCCATTTCCCTCTGGCTAATGCACTGAGCACTACGGGAAATTCAGCAAGGCGAATTCACCTGACCTGCACATTTTGGAACTGTGGGAGAAAACCGGAGCACTTAGAGGAAACCCACGCAGACACGGGGAGAATATGCAAACTCCACACAGATCGTCGCCCGAGGCTGGAATCAAACCTGGGGCCCTGGTGCTGTGAGGCAGCAGTGCAAACCACTGAGCCGCCGTGCCACCCATTCTACTCAGACAAGCTACTTGTAATATGATTTCTCCCCAGAATAGTTGGATTTAGCTGATTACCCTTTGCTTCAGACGGTAGAGAGATTCCAATGAATCTCTAATCAGGGATACTCCACGACTCATCAGGTAGCGGTGAGTCAGAGATTTACTGTTATCAGGTGTCACAAAAGAAGATCGAGGGATCAATCGGCTGCTGCTTCTCCGGCAGAGCACATTGTTCTCCCTCTCCGTGTTGAAACATGCAATCATGTCAACTGAACACCAAACTGGAACACATGCGCGCATCGTGAACCTTCTCTGGAATGGATAATAATGGACGATATGCAAGTGCATCATTGCTGTTATTATACACAGTGCCTTTCATTAGCAAAAGAGAAAATTCTTCCTTTATAATTTGATGATATGTTAGAATGCATATGCTTAATTTTTAAAAATCGATTGATGTCGTTATAATATCTGTGCTAAAATCAATGCATTTTATTCTTAAAATTTATCCCATAGTTTTTGTCTCCCTGAGAAGAGAAAATATGCATCCAGCTGATTATTCTCAAAATCGTGTCTGCTTCAAAAATATTTCTTATCTAAGACCAAAACTGATAATGTTTCAGACAAGAGGCTTTCATTCCAGGGCAGTGTGAACATAACATTGTTGATAAGCTTTTAAAACTTTTTTTAGGTTAAGGGATCAAAACTGAACATAATGTGCCAGATGTGGTCTTAGCAACGCCATGTACAGATGCAGTCTCGAGAAATGTGGTGCTGGAAAACACAACAGGTCAGGCAGCACCCAATGAACTGGAGACTCGATGTTTCTGGCATATTCCTGATGAAGGACGTATACCCGTGACGCCAATTCCCCTGCTCCTCGGATGCTGCCTGATTGGCTGTGCTTTTCCAGCCTCACACTGTTCGACTCTGATCTCCAGCATCTGCACTCCTCACTTTTACCGATACAGATGCAGTAAAACATTCCTGATGAAACCTGGTACACTTTGCCAGAAACACAATTATTCCTCTTATCTTCCATATCACTTACAGCAAGTGCAGACTAACTACATATGATTCGTGTACCAGGATCATGAATACCGTCTGTATCACAGAGTTCTGCAATCTCTCTCCACTTAAATTGTTTACCATTGTTTTATCGTTCCATCCAAAATAGACAACTCACATTATGCTAAATCTGCTGAAGGTTTACTCACTAACCTCCCTTTGCCTATATCACATTGATGTCATACGATCTCCATTTGATGACATACTGGATGACCAGCTTGGTCTTTAAGCTCATTGGGCTTTGATATGTTCAGTCCCTTCCTCCAGATCTTTGATACAGTTATTGATCGTTGATTACACATAGTGATCTCTGAGGCACTCCACCAGTTACAGCTTTGTAATGTGAAAATAAGCATTTATCTCTCCTCTCTATTTCCTGTTAGGAACAGCTTCCTATATAGCAACTCAAATGTTTACATGGCGTCCTGCGCAGTGAAATGTACTCAATGAGCTACAATGATTTTTTCTATTTTCCTCTGTAACTCGTTAAATAGGCAGAATGGTCTTCTCCAGACTCATGGTAACGATATGACTGGCTGAAAGAGGTGGTCCCCTATCTTTGTCACAGTTTCGAGGGGTGGATGGATGGCACAATACATAGGGTAGCGGCAGCAGTATATCCCTGTAACAGCATCGAGGGTGGTTTAAGGCAACAATACGTGGGGTAGGAGCAGCAGTACATCCCTGTAATGGCATCAAGCGTGGATTACGAGAACAACACATGGCGTAGGAACAGCAGCATGTCTCTGTAACAGCCTCGAGAGTGGATTGAGGGAACAACACATTGGGTAGGGGCAGCAGTTGGTCTTTCGGCGCCACCAGTCAGAATGCTCATGACTGATCCGATTGTGTTTGACCATCCGTCTCCTGTCTGTTCCCAATAAATATTGACTCTTCTATCCAGCAACGATCAGTCGAGCTCAGCTGTGAATATCTTTAAAAACCGAGTCTTCACTGCTCCCTGAGGATGAGGACCCTACAGATAGTACAACACTAAAGTGAAAGGGGCGACCTTATTTCAGTGTGGGACCCGGTATATTAAACAGTGTTAACCTAACATGTAATCGCCACATTTTTGAAACACAAGGACAGAATAATTAGGCATAGACATAAACCATTCAGCCCTCGAAACCTGTCCAGTAGGACCACTGATTATTTTCAATCAAATATGTATTAAGCTGATTCTGTGCTCCTGTCCCAGGAAGAGAATAACTGATAGCATGACACCACACGAGCATTAAAAATGCAGAATTAGGACATTCAGCCCTTCGACTCTGATTGCCATTTAATACTGGCTTAGAGATTTCTCAACATAATTCTCCTCACTACTCTCTGTTACTCTTGACATGTTTATTCATCATAAACCTATCTATGTCTGTCTTATAAGCGCTAGTATCTGTGTCTCTGTGCGTCCGTATGTGCACTTGTGTGTGTGTGTGTGTTCATGTGTCTGTGTGTTTGGGAATTTATGTGCTGACATCGGTTCATCTGTGTATTAGCCTCTGTGCTTTACTTGTGCTTGTGTCTATTTGTGTGTGACTGTCTATGTCTCCGTATGCCACTACCTGTGTGCGATTCTGTCTCCGTTTAGGTACTGTGAGTGTCAGTATATTAGCGTGTTTACATATCTCTCTGAATAATTTTGTGTCTGTATCTCTCTGAAATGAGATATTTGTTGTTTTGGGAGGGAGAAAATCGTGAGAACAGACAGAGTGGTTAAAATGCGAATTGGCCTTCACTGAACATTGTTTTTTACTCAGCTGGAGGGACATGGTTATCTCAGAATCTCCATACAACCCATTCCGGTCCACTCCGGCTCATACCAGGATGCTTCCTACATGGCGTTGGGGTTTGGGAGGGTGGAGTTGGTGGTGGAGAGATCAGATATCGAGTGCTCCACCATCTGGCTTGTCCCTTTCTCTCCTATTATAGTCCGTTTCTCCTGGATAGGGAGAAAGGGGGAGGGAGTGATAGTGGGTGGGGCGTATGGTGGCCCTGTTGTTAGTGCTGGTGTAGGTGGAGGAGGAATGCTGAGGTGTCTGGAGGGGGTCAGTCCACAGTGTTGTATCCATGCAGTGTTATTAGTGTTGGGAGTATAATGGAGGGAGAGAGAGCGCACGGGGGGGGGGGGGGGGGGGGGTTTGGGGGGGGGTGGGGGTGGGGTGGAAAAGGGCTGAATTCAATAGTGAGAGTGTGAGTGCGTGTGCCTTATTTGGAGATAGAGTGTGGGCCTTGTTAGGGGGTAGGTGCTATAACATGTAGTGAGTGTGAGGGAACATTGAGAGTACGGTAACAGTTAACCTGACAGAGTGGGGAGGAATTTGATACTTGTCCTGTGATGCTGGTCATTTCTCCAGATCATGTCAGTGTCAAGGTGACCCTCCTCGAATATCCTCTCCAAGTCAATCACTAATAACACCACAGACCCTGTCGCTCAGATTCTATAAAATCAGTTTGGGTGGATCTTACAAATAGGAAGGAGAAGCAAGCATTGGTGTATTATCTATCTAAGCCAATGCTCTCGTGCAAATTCTGTGCATTGTATGCTCTGGAAATTAGAGATGCAAATATTGTGGGTGCTGCAGTATTATTGCATGATCTCAAATTATATTTAAACTGTGTTAACTAAGTGACTGCTAATGTTGTGAAAAATAAATTCTATAAGCGTATAACTGGTTGGTTGAAGAGTATGTTGTAACTCAAACAGGCGAGCAGCTTATTTAGGATTTGGTGTTGTGTGCTCAGAAGGACTCATTAGTAACCTTGCTCTGAGGACTAGAGACGTTAATATGTTGTATTCTACAAGGCGCCTGCATACAATTTATAATGTTTGACCATGAAGTGGTAGACACACAATGGCTGTTAAAGTCATAGAATCATGGAGCCCTGCAGCTTGGACACAGGCCCTTTGGACCAAAGTGGTCCATTCCGACCAAAATGTCCATCCTGCTCATTCCATTTCCCTGCCCTTGCCCCTTATTCTTCTAAATCTTTCCTATCCGCGTGTTTGTCTAAAAGCCTTTAGAACGTTGTTAATGTACGTGCCTCAACAAAACCGCTGTCTGCTAATTCCGTATGTGTACCAACCTCTGCCTTAAAAAAAACTGGCGCTCAGGATCCTTTTTATTCTTTCACCTCTAACCTGATGTCCTCTAGATCTTGATTCCTAAAACTGGGAAAAAGAATGTGTGCATTCACCTTATCCATGCATTCCATTATTTTATACTTTTCTATACGATTTCCCCTCAGTTTCTTACACTCAAAGGAAAATATTCTGGCCGGTCCAAACTCTCCCTACAACTCAGACCGTCGAGTACAGGCAACATCCTTGTAAATTTCTTTTGTCCCTTCCCAGTTTAATCACATCCTTCCTATGGCAAAGTGAACAAAACCTAACACAATACTCCAAGTGCATGCCTCACCAGCGTCCTGTCTGACTGCAACAAAACTCGCCAACTTCTATACTCAATGCCCTGACTGATGAAGGCCAGTGTGTCAAAAACCATTTTCGCTGTCCTGCCAACGTGCAACTACTTTCAGAGAAGCGCAGACCTGAGCTCCAACGTCCCTCTGTTCCTCTACACTCCTTCAGGGTCTAACATTCATCATGAAACTCCAACCTGCATTTGACTTTCCAAAATGCAACACCCCACATATATCTATATTAATATCTATTTGCCGTTTCTCGGCCCACTTCCCCAGCTGATAAAGGTTCGGCAGCAATTTCTGATAATCTTTCTCACTGTTCACAGTACTGCCTATTTTATTGAAATCATCCTAATTATTAATCATGCTTTGTACATTCTCATCCAAATCATTGAGATAGATAACAAACAGTAATAGGCCCAGCACCGTCCCCTGTGACTCTTCACGAGTCACAGGCCTCCAGTCCAATAAGCATCCTTCCAGTATTAGCCTCTGCTTTCTCCCATCAAGCCAATTGAGTATCCCCCTGAATTCCATGACATCGAACCTTTCAGAGCAGCTTATCATGTGGAATCTTATCAAAGGCCTTTCTGAAACCTAGATAGACTACGTCTACCAATCTACCACCTTCTGAGATCCCTTCCTCAAAAGAACGCTGAAGAAATATGAGCCATGATATCCAATGCACAAAGCAGTGCTGACTGCTCCTTATGAAACCGTGTCTTTTCAAATGAATGCATATGTTATCTCTCAGAACCTTCTCAAGGAAATTACATGTCACAGTTGTTAAGCTAACTGGTCTATAGTTTACAGGTTCTTCTTCGCCGCCCTACTTGAACAAGGGCACAACTTTCACGACCCTCTAGTCTTCTGGGGCCTTCCCCGTGGACAGCGGTGATGGAAAAAGATCAGCGATGGCCCCCGCAATATCTTCTCTCGCCTCTTGCTGTGTTCTTGGATACACCTGTTCAGGACCAGGAGATCTAGAGAAATCCTGCAATGTCTGAAGAATATGTCTATTTTTTTAAGGTAGAATCACCAAAGAAAGGGCAAGTGACTTCATGAAGGTTAACATAATAAATTAAAGATTATGTTAATCACAGGAAGTGAGCTCAGAAGAATTTTAGACATTGTGGCAACCGGAGAATTCTCAGAAATTTGGTTGTGTGGAGATTGCATATTCTCCCCGTGTCTGCGTGTGTTTCCTCTGGGTGCTCCAGTTTCCTCCCACAGTCCAAAGAATTACAGGTTAGGTGAATTGGTCATGCTTATTTGTGCAAAGTTTTCAGGGATGTGTAGATTAGGTCGCAAAATGTAGAATTGGATGGGAATGGGTCTGGGTGGTTACTCTTCGGAGCGGCAGTGTGGACTTGCTGAATCATAAGGCCTTTTCCGCACTGTGGGCTTTTAATGATTCTGTGAAAGAAGAACACAAAGACTACATAAATCTACAATCTGTATTGCAAAGAAAACAAAAAAAAAAAGCAGGGTCAAATGTGGAATTTTGTAATCAGGAGAGGAGAGGTTATTGTGGAGAACAGGGAAATGGCCAAGAAAATAACCAGTTCTTTTGCATCTGTCATCAAGGAAGAAGATCCATAAAATCGCTAAGTAATACCAAATGATCACATGGAACTTTGGAACTAAAGACAGAAAATCAATTCATATCAGTAACAAGGCAGTAGTTGAAGTCTAGCATAGTAGTATTGTAGCTGGATTGCGCATTGCTAAGGCTGATGAGCCAGTTGTACTTCGTATCAAAGTACAAGAAATAAATCAGCAATAGACGCATTAATTGTGCTGCCGATGACTGTTTTATTTTCCTGTACATTCTGCAGAGGCTGGAAGTTAGTAAATGTGTTCCAAGCATTGGAGATAAATGGAAGGGATTCAAGCATCTGCAAAGGGAAGAAGAGATAGGGTGGAGGACTGCAGACCAATTAACTTGACATCTGTAGGTAAACTGATGGAACCTATTATGTAGGATCTGATATTGGATATTTAGAAATTAACAGCAAAATTGGAGAGAATCAGTATGCACTGACAGAGTCTGACAGAGTCTTCATATTTGACAAACTTCAGAATGATGTGAACTTGTTCATTGCAAAATAGAAATGGCATATTTCGATTTTCAGAAGGCTTTTTTTTATAAGAACTCATGCAGTGAATTCATAAATAAAGTAATGTGTATGGTAATTGGAGGAATATATAAAAGTGAAAAGTTAAAGTCAGGTTCGCCTTCATTTAAGAGAACCAGAACATTGTCGGAAGGTCATGTTGAAGCAGTTTCACAGCTTGCTACTGAAACTGTACATAGAGTATTGAGTCCACTGCTTGTGACCCAATCTGAGAAAGAATATACTGACCACAGAGGGAGTGCAATGGATATACTCCAGATTAATCCCTCAGATGGCGATATTGCCTTATGTGGAAACTCGGCCTGTGTTCTTTCTAGTTTCAAAGAATGAGAGGTGATCATAGTGAAATTTAGAGAAGTCACTAAACATGTGACAAGTTGGAAATAAACAGGATTTTTCTCTGGCTTGTTACTCTACTTTTAAGGCAAATTATTGCAGGCAAAGGATGGGCCATTTCAGACAGCAATAAGAAGGCAATTCTTCATTTGAAGGGGACTGACGAACACAGCGACATGGAAACCTGCTGGCAGGAAAGAATAAGGAGAATCCCCAAATACTTTACAGGTATGTCAAGTGGAGCAGAATAACCAGGGAAAAGGTAGGACTCATTAATAATTTACCAAGTTGTATCCAAATCAACTTAGTGGTAGGAGACAGAAGTTCGGCTGGAAGAAATCTGTTTGTTTGACTAAAGACCAGTATCCAGTCGTGTACCACAGGGATCAGTGCTGCGTCCCATTTTATTTGTGATTCAGAGACGCCAGTGTTGGACTGGCTTGGGCAAAGTTAAAAATTTACAGAACACTAGATGATAGTCCAACTGTTTATTTAAGCACGACATTTCGAACAGCCTAATCACGCAATGAAGAAGCAGCGCTGCGAAAGCTAGTGCGTGCGAATAAAACTGTTGGATTATAACCTGGTGTTGTGTGAGGTTTAACCTTATTGCTTGTACCATTCATAAATGATGCAGCTGTGAATTTGGAGGGGTGGGGGGTTAGGGTGAGTGTGATAAATCAGTTTGCGTTTGACACAAAGTTTGGCCGGTTGGTTGGCAGTGAGGAGGAAGGCCTTATATTATAGGAAAATACAGATGGAATGATAAAATGGGTGGATCAATGGCCAATGGAATGTAACCCTGATAAATATGAGGTGATGTACTTTGGAAGAAGAAACCAGACAGGGGAGGACTCAATGAATAGCAGCACACTAGTAAGCTCAGAGGGTGCTGGAAACATCCCTGAATGTGATTAAACAAGTTAATGCACAAGTTGACAAAGCATAGCGACCATAAACATAGCTTTTATTCATGGAGGCACAGGTTATAAGAGCTATGTGGAACTTTGGTGAGGCCAAATGGAATACTATGTGCAGTTCTGGGAGCCACAAAACAGGAAGTATGTGATTGCACTGGACAGGGTGCAGTAGAGATTCACCAGGATGTTCCCTTGAATGGAGTAAATCAGCTCGGGTTGTTTACTTTGAAGCATTGAAGGCTGAGAGGGATGTGCTTCAGAAGGATAAGATTATCAGGGGCATGGACAGCATGGATAGACAGCAGCTGTTCCTTTCAGTCAAAGAGCGAAGAACAAGAGAGTACCATGTTAAAGTGAATGGTTTGATGTTTAGTGAGCATTTGACGATTGGTTTTCATCCAGAGCCTGTGGGGATCAGGAATGCACTTCCTGAGAGGGCAGGTAACCTCACAACCGCTAATAAATACGTGGTCGTGCCCTTGAAGTGCCATAATATACATCGCTATGGGCCTCATTTTGATTAGATTACTTACAGTGTGGAAACAGGCCCTTCGGCCCAACAAGTCCACACCGACCCGTTGAAGCGCAACCCACCCATACCCTTACATTTACCCCTTACCTAACACTACGGGCAATTTAGCATGGCCAATTCACCTGATCCGCACATCTTTGGAATGTGGGAGGAAACTGGAGCACCTGGAGGAAACCGACGCAGACACGGGGAGAACGTGCAAACTCCACACAGTCAGTCGCCTTGAGTCGGGGATTGAACCCGGGTCTCAGGCGCTGTGAGGCAACAGTGCTAACCACTGTGCCACCGTGCCGCCCACCTTTTTGGAAAGTGGAACTAATGTAGATCGTGCTGTATTTATGATAGTACAGAGCCAGAGCTTCTGTGATTGTATGGGTTGGACAGTCAATCATTGAGCAGCATAAGACATGAATTGATGAGCTTCTGAAGAATGTATTAACTAGGGTTATAAAAGTGAACTTGTCTCCATGAGCGAGAATGGGGAAAGCTAAAAGTGTCTAATACCCTGCTCCCTTCCTGATCTTTCTGTGCAGTGTGCGGGAAAGCTCTGTCATTGCTGTCACAAGCTCTCAAACATTAAGGCAGCATCTGTCTGGTCGACAGGACTGTGTTTCCCGTTCCCTTTTCCAAAACCAAGCTTGTTGCCGTGTTCTGTCTGGTTTTATCCTTTAAGAACTCCGAACAATTTGATACATTTGAGTGTCTTGCTCGGCCGTTTCAGAGAACATTGTAGAGTCTATCACATGTCTGTGTGTCTCGAGATACTTGTAGGCCAGACCAGGAAGCACGGGAGAGTCACTTCCTGAAAGTACATTGGGAAAGGGACAGATGTTTACAATGGGCATTAGATTCAAGGTCAATATTACTGGCACCAGATTTTATGTCTCGATATTTTGTGAATTGTTTTTAACTTCCACCAGCTGCCAGAGCATTATCCCGGTCTGGACGAGTAATCCAGTGAAATTTGCACAACAGCACCATCTCCCCATGGGGACCTAACGGAAACCACACTGAGCACATTATTTCTGTGCTGCTTAACAGCTCGGTCAAAAAGCACTCCCACCAATGTGATAATCGTGACGGGACTGAGGGCGTGGTAAATGGTCAGACTGTAGTCATTCCCTTGTTGTGGGACTGGATATTGTTGAGGAACTTTCCACTTGGCCAGGCAGATGTCGGAGTTGGAGCTGGATTGAAACAGCTTCCGCAGCGACACGGCTCGTTGTGCAGTACAATCTTCATTCCTATTGCGGGAATGGTGTCCGGGTCCATTGCCGTCGTCATATCGACTGTGTTCAGCCGTTTCTTCATGTCACGTGCAGCGAATCGATTTGGTTGAAGATTGGCATCTGTGATTCTTTGGGCATCATGGCGAGGGTGAGGTGGATCATCCGCTCAACACTTCTGGCTCAAGATGTTGCAAATACTACAACCTTGTCTTGTACACTGATGTGCAGGGCTACGGATATTTGTGGAGTCCTCTCCTCCTGTAAGTTGTTTAATAGTCCATCGACATTGATGATTCGATGTGGCTTGATTACAGAGTTTCGATCATATCAGTTTGTCTTGGGATCATTTTCCCCTCTTCATCAGATAGTAGTTCTGCTGTTTGGAATGTAACCAGTCAAGTGCGGTTGCTTTAATGGGTTGTCATCAGGTTGAGATACACATGGTTCTGACTCTGGCATGTTCCCCCAAACTCGTCACTGAACCATAGATCAGCTTGATAATAATGGGACAGTGATGGATTATCCTGGGGTAAAAGTTATGGATTGTGTTTGAATGCAATTCGGTTGCGGCTGCTGCTGAGATCTACAGCATCACATGATAACCCAGTGTGAGCTGCAATATCTGCAAATCAATTCGACTGACTTTCCCCCAGTTCACACCGAGACCCATTCACCCATCAGCCCTGTACTCAGTGACCTAACCTGGTTTCTGATGTGAGAGCACATCCAGTTTCATAATCTCATTCTGCTGAGGATCTCACCCTGATGCCACACTTCCAATTTGTTACATTACTCAGATACTTTAACATATTAATCTGAATCATTTTCTTTCCAGTAATACCATCTTCCACGTTTGAAGTGAATATTTTTCCTCTGTTTTTTCTCCCTGACCATGCTTACGACCTTTGCCGTGTCAGTGATGCCAACCTTATGTCGTTTCAGAGCCAATGAACTTGTGCACTTTGCGTTTTTGTTCACTTCCCAATGTACAGCGCTCTGTGCTGGACAGGGCTTTTGAGCAGATTCGACACACGTCTTTGGATAATGTTGAAAAACACAAATTGCTGAAAAAATTAAGCAGGTCCAGTGGACACTTCTTCATAACTGCAAAGGATTGGAAACTGGGCATTTTGGTTCCTTGCCAGAGGTGGGGGGTAGGTGACAGGAAACTGAGGGTGTGACAACAGATGAACAGGCTTTTAGCTGTGGTTGACGAGAACATGATATAAAATGAATTTAAATTAAGATGAGAATGAGGATCGGGGTTCTCTCTATTGAGTGCAAGATAAAGAAAACACAACCACATAAAGTCATATGGAGGCCAGGAGGGAGAATGTTGAACATGTAGAATTACATAGATCTGGCCTGAGTTACATTTTCACTGGAGAAATCATCACAGGAATCAGACAAAGAAATTCAGGTGCTTGCCGGCTTATTGGCACTAGTAAGATTTTCATGCTGCCTTAGTATGGTAACATAAAGAAGAAAGCAAATGACAGTACGAAGTTTGGGCCGAGGGCTGTTTACCTGTCACTTTTAACATTGTTTCAAATTTACAGTGCTTAACTTGCAATGCTTGTTCTTGAAGTTAGTATAAGATGGAAAGTAGGAGGTTGAGGGGTGACATTGTAGAAATTTACAAAATCAGGTGAGGCATGATCAGGGTGAAAAGCCAAGATCTTTTCCACAGGATAGGACAGTTAAATCATTGAGCCATTGGTTTATGCTGGAAGAGGGAAGATTTAAAAGGGAGGAAGAGGGAACTTCTTTTTTACACACAGAGAGTGAGGTGTTTATGGAATGAGCTGCCAGAGGAAGACTGGCAGATGCAGGTACAGCTCCAACATTGAAAAGACATTAGGACAAACATATAAATGCGAACCGTTTAGAGGCATATGTGCCAAATGCAAGCTGATGGGAATAGTTTAGTTTGGAAAACCTGGCCGTCATGGACAAGTTGGACCAAAGAGTGTGCTTGTATGCGATATGATTGTATGACTATAGAAAGCGAAGAAAAAGGAAGAAAAGATGTGATGTAAGCAAATTGGCAAGAAATATAAAAACAAGCAGCACGAGCTTTTCCATGTATGTGAGAAGAGTTAAAGAGATGTGTGTGATCTTTGGTATAAAGAAAGTCAGGAAAGTATATTGAGGACATTTGGAGGCTGTGACTGGGGAACTGGATACAGGGAACAAACAGAAAACTTACAACAGTATTTTACATCGTTCCTCACAGGGGAAGGTGCTGTAAATATTACAGTGGGTATAAACAAAATAGTAATAGGAGGGAAGGTATTGAGTTATCTCTAACAGAAGGAACAAGGCATTTCTCAAACAGATAAGACCAAGGGTAAACAGGTCATCAGCAATTCATAGCTGGTTTTATAAGAAGTGGTCCCAGAGTGGCTTATGGTGCTGTGTGAAACATTCCATAACTCTCTGGATAAAAGGAGTGTTCCAGTGAAACTGGAGACCCTCCAATGTGGCGCCTGTCTTCAAGAAACGAGCGAGACTGAAAGCAGGAACCACTTAGTCTAGCCATTATTGCTGGGAATCTGTGAGAGTCTATTATTAAGGAAGGGACTGCAGAGCATTCAGAAAAGCTTCAAACAGAGTCAGCATGGTCTTGTTAAAGGCGAGCTACATTTTACATGTTAAATCATGCAAAGTTTTTCTGGAAATCCATGAGAATGTAACAAGTGGCCTTGATAAAGGGGGACTGGTAGACATGAGGCTTTCCAGAGATTTTCCACAAGATATCACTTAATAAATTTTCTTACGCAAGACAGAAGCTCATAGTATGACGGATAATGCATGAGCATGGCAGGACACTTGGTAAGCACTTAGAAATCAGAGAGTCACGCCTCATCAAACTTTATGAAAAAAATGCATCTACTGGAGTACCACAAATATCAGTCTGATGACAAGAGCTGCTTACAAGAGCTGCACTCAGCTCCTGACGACGGGAGCTGAGTGCAATATACATTTGATTTTGAGGATGACACTGACAACCATAAGGCAGGCTGTTATTAAATGGAGAGAACTTCCAAAAAGGAGCAGCAGAACGGAGTGGAGTGTTTCTGTGTGTGAAACATAACGTCAGCATGTTGATGCGGAAATGTTGGTTCATTAGACTGGTCCCTCGAATGAAAGAATTGAACTATTGAATACATCAAAAATGCTGAGGCAATTATTCATTGTGGTTTAAATGCGTAAGGGTGTCATTACTGAAACGGACAAGATACAGAGGGGGCTTGACAAGGTCGGTATTGAGAATGTGGTTCCACACCGGGGCAGAGTCTCGAAGTCAGGGACGTAGATACAGAATAAGGAATATCGATTTCAAACTGAGATGTAAAGAAATGTTTTCTTTCAGAAGGTAGTGAATGACTGGAATTTCCTAACCCCGATTGTTATGGAGGTTGGGTCACTGATTGCATTTACAGACGGGTGGTTTGTGACATTTCAGCGAGTTGAGGGATGCAATGGGGTTAGTCAGGAAAGTGAAGTTGAGCAGTGGAGTAGAGCCGCCATGTTCTTCTTGAATGACAGCGCGGTTTCCTATTTCTTACATTCTTATTTATGTTTTTGGAAAATAATTTATTATTTTCCTGGAAGTCATGATGTAAAATGTTGCATTCACAGACAGCACAGGGTTTGTCTGAGTTGACTTTGGGTGGGGCATGGGGACTGTATTCAATGCAAATCTGGACCTGTAACATGACCTACATCAGGAGCAGAAGTTACAGAGAGGAGAAGCCTGAAAAGAGGGATTGGGGGAAGGAGGTCACTACCTGACCCAGCCTGGATTTTCCAATACATTTGCCAAACTACACCAAACCATCGAAGTGGCCTCAATCTGCTCCTGCACAGCAGGACCGAAGGGCTGAATGGAACATCAGAACATAGGGCTGACAGACACAACTGGGCCATTCGGCACTTTGACACTATTCCACCAGTCAATAAGGTCATGGTTCATCTCATTGTGTTCCCAGTTGCACTTTTCTCTGATTTCACAATGATCCCTGATTCACCTGTCTATGGAAAATCAGACAAAGTCAGTATTGATATAATATAAAGATTCCGCCCTTCCAATCTTCTGGGTGAGAGAATTTGTGAATTTCTCTTCACTCCGGTTCTGACTGAGGTTGGAGGGTGTCACTGTTTTCATTTCTAGTCCCATTCCTCCACTGCTCACCACAAATTTTGAATGTAACTAGGTTGGCGATATGGCTGATGATAAAGGTCTAAGACTGGGTCAGGTTCAGTTATCAGAACAAGCCAGTTGGAATTTTTCAGTCAGCTCCAGGCAATTAACAGAACCAACTGAGGAAAATGATGGATATGTGGTTAGCACTGCGGCCGCACATCACCAAGGAGCTGGGTTCAATTCCAAACTCAGGTGAGTTTGTACATTCTTCACATATCTGTGTGGATTCCCTCCTAATGCTCCAGTTTGCTCCCAGAGTACACAGATGTGCAGTTTAGAGTCGATTAACCATGCTAGCTTGCCCATTGTTGAGAGAGCGTCCCCTTCATGGTAAACTCTGTCAGTGGGGGGGAATTGAAACTGCGCTGTTGGCCTCCCTCTGTATCACAAACCAGCCGTCCAGCCAACCGAGTGGGAGACAGTGTAACTGTTACAGATAGAAACAGGCACAGGCAAAGGACCAGAGAAACTTTCATAACAAGGAAAATGGTACAACTCAGATAACGGCCTGATAACAGCTGAGGATAAAAAGTTCTCTGCTCAAGATTTTATTTCATAACAGGACAAGTGTTTAGAAGCAGTGTTTGGCTGAATACAATAAAGTGAGACAAAGTGAAATAGCCAGAATTACTAATTGTGATTGGATATAAAATAAGTGCATATTTTAGCAGGAACCCAGGAGGTTGAATGGCTGAAAGTTCCTATATCTGAAAGTGGGAATTCTTTGGAACACCACCTGGAATTCATATTAAAGTGTGTGGCCATTGGCCTTTGAAAGATGGCACAAGTGTCAGTGATAATCGAATAGCCAGAGGTATCAGTGCGATTGTGAGTCCCTCCAGTCATGTTGGGTTGGATAATTGAGGTGGCATTGAATGCGAGGAACACTATGAGATTTGGTAGTTAATGTTGTGAGTTCGATAAGATAGCACCATGAAACTAGTTCAATCTCTTAAAGACAATCCCTCTGTCACACTCAATAAAAATGTCACTGAGACAAACTATTGTTAGATTCAGTCCAATGAGTCGAAGACTCTGATGAACCCACAACCAGTAACAAAGTTGCATAACAAATGTTCATCTAAAGCTCTCCCTCATCTTTATTGACGCCAATATCCCCTTCACCTATCATTCCTAGGAATACTGGCTCATGCTGCAGGATGCTGTCGAAGTGTCTTCATTTCAGCATACTGAAACCTGTGATCTTACATGAAATTGTCTCTCAATCTCTCTTTCGCTTTTCCCCCCCAAAATTCATTTGATGGTTTCGTAGTTAAACTGATATCCCCGCCATCTCTCTCTGGCAGGAACTAAGGAATACGGACTAGACAATAAGGACTCTATCAGAGTGATCATGTAACTAGACGGGTAATTCAGAGGCACGGGCTGTGACTCCAAGGCAGTGTTTAAAATCCTACCACAGCCGATGACAGAGCTTAAATTCGAATGACAAAAATTGGAATGAAACCTAATTTCACTCATGGAAACCAGAAACCGTTAAGATTTATTTTCATTATTTCCCTGATAGTCTTTGCTAAAGAAACTTAACATATTACCCAGTCTGAACTCAGTGTGACTTCAGACACACAACAACATTGTTGTCTCCATTTTTCTTGACAAATGGCCGCGTAGTCACAGAAGATTAGTGATGGACAACAAATGCTACCCTTGCCCGTGATGCTGGCATCCCGAGAAACAACAGCATGAAAGGTGAAATAAACCAAGGAACGGTGGGTGCTAGAGATCGAAAATAAAATTCTCCAGCGTCTGAAATTATTGGAGAATCTCAACAGGTATGGCAGCCTCTGTCAGGAGAAATGCAGATAACGGTTTGAGTCCAGTGACCCTGTTTCACAACTGAAAGCAAACTGGGAAATACTATTATTTATCCTGGTATCATGGATGGTTAGGTTGGAGAGAGAGGTGGGGGCCAGGTTTAAATTGAATGAAAGGAAAAATGGACAGAAAAAGAGAGGAAAAGAAATAAAAAGTGAGCAAAGAGATTGCTGATGATGTACTGAAAGGAAAACAAAGTGGCAAGTTATTCTCACATTTCCCCGCATTCCCATGTTCCTGGATATTGCATCTATTTAGATTTGTCCCTGTTTAAAGTGAGTTAGGTTCCCTGTATCTCTCATCTCTGAGTGTGATGATCAAATCCATTAGCAATACTAGTGCTGCCCTTATAGTTGCTGAGATATAGAGAAAGGTAATATTACATTGTCAACTGATTCTTTGTAGAGAGAAACTGTTAGTGTGGGAGTGTCCAGAGATGCAACGCTTTCTCAACCAGGAAGAGAAACTCAGGAGTGGAAATAATTTTCAGCACTGAGCGCGTGCACGTTCCGTGTGAGGAATGGGCTTGTTCCTCTCATTGGAAAATCAATGGAGTTTCTGGGGATGCTTATCTCGGATTTGTATTGTCAGCTGCTGGGTCTGGTGACCCCACTCTATACACTGCATTTACAGAATGTCTGGGTCCATGGCAAACAAAGGGAGATGAGGCTCCACAGAAGGGAAGCTCTATAAATAGGGAGGTGCAGGGCAGTGCAATATATTTCCTTGGATTTCCCGGGACATTTCTCTAAGTTGGACCAGGTGTCAGGTATGAAACCAAAATTGAGGTGGTCACTGAGCTGTGTCCCTTCTTCAGTAAACTGTCTAGCCTCACACCTGTGACAAGACTGTGCTGATGCTCACCATGAATTAAACTGGATTCATTCTGGAACTTTCCAGGCAGGAGTGAATAACATATCCATCATCACTGGAGTGCAGTCCCCCGATATATTCACAGGCTGACAGAACCCATCTGTCCACTGACAGCAATATATTGTGTCCATCTCCCTGAGGAAGATACAGAAAGAAACTTCCAGAAATACAGGGGAAAAGAGTGACTGGTAATAATGGGGAACAGCAGGAAATTAGAATTAATAATAGGTACGTCTTTCAAAATCACACTGAATTTAAGGTTGGTATATTGCTGCATCTGATGAGCTACATCCCAGAGTATTGAGGAAGTGGCAGTAGTGCTAGTGAAAGAATTACTGATTATTCTTCAAAGCTGGTTAGATTCTGGAAAGGATCCTTCAGACTGGAAAGCAGCGATTGTAAACCTAAATATTTAAAACAGGACGGAGAGAGCAAACAACAAACTAAACAGTGGTTAGCTTGATGTAAGCTGTAAGAAAAAACATTGGAACCTTTTGTAAGGAATGTGACAACCAGACACTTGGAAAATAATGTCATGATTCGGAAGAGTCAATCTAGATTCAGGAAGGGGAAATGATCTTGATCTTTGATAGACCTGTTGGATATTGTGGAGGTTGTCCGTTGTGACATCGACAATTGAGAACGAGTGGAAATGAAGTATATGAATTTTCAAAAGACGGTTGACATGGTTGAATAGAGGTGAGTGGGGAATGTTAGAGTCCATGGGTAGGTAGGCGTGGAATACACCGAATGGATTAAAAGTTGGATAATCGAGGGAATGAAGAGAGTAGTATAATTATCTGGAGTGAAGGCTTTGGGGTGTCAGAAGGATCAGTGTTTGGCCAATAGCTCTTTGCAAGATATTTCAGATATGAACAACAAATATCATCATTCACGTTTATGTTCATTGAATAGTGAGAAGTTTGGAAATGCTATTGTTGAAACAGATCCGGATGTGCTTGGTCATAAGTCACAAATAGATTTTTAAACAGCAGGAAGTAAATGATATGTGGCTGGTCATGCAAAATGATTAAAGTACCAGAGTAAATGTATCTTTCCCAATGATAGTGTTTTGTTGAGAGACTGTTAGATGTATTGGGTACAGGTTTAATCAGCAAAGGGGTTTCACCAGACTAAACCCTGTCATGATGTCACCATGAGGAGAATGTGAAGAAACTTGTGCTTAATAAAGTGTGTTAAGGTGTTTGTGAGTTTATATTTTAAAAAGTGCTAACTCACATTGAATGTTGAAGATACAAAATTGCCTTATTTACCAATTAAAGGAATGCCCAGGCAAATTCACATTTCCTATGTATTGGAGTGCAAATATATCCACTGTAAACATATTGGCTGGTGCCTGTTCCAGTCGAGGAGAGATCTGCACGGTAACAGCATGTAGATTGTGGTTTTTGAGGGTGGTGGTGGTGCGAGGTTCAGCCGGTTACAGTATTGCAAATGGACAACGCAGCAGAATCATCTAGCCTGCGATAAGAAAACATGCATCATTCTCCCTCACTACTAACTTCACGAGAGCAATGGGTGATGAGAAATGTGATCAATAGCCAACGGTGCCAACATTCAATCCAGTCCAGTAGTTTTTGTGAACTGAAGGAATCATACTGAAAGGGGTGAAATGGAGCTGTTTGTTCAGTGACTGTAAGTGATGCTAGTCTCCATGGATCCTAGCTATGTCACTGGATGCCTTCCATCTCCTATTAGTAAGGGGTCTCTTGCAATGGTTTATGCCATTATATCAGCAGATGCGTTAACACCATCGCTCAAAGCGATCAGCAGCTGCAGAGTCAGATAAAGGAGATTTAAACACCTGAGAATAGTCTGGAATGATCCATTCATGGATCAGAATCTGAGAACATGCGACTGGAATGCTGCAGCAATGGACAGGAGTTTATCCGAGGGTCTTTTCTATTTTTCCTTTTCTTGGTTTCTATATCGGATATATGGTGCACTGCTGATTATCCAGGCGGGTTACTATCCTATCCTCGCTATTGTTGGTGTTCCTGGTAAGTTTCTTCATCTCTTTCCATTTATTAATCTCTTCAACCATGGTGAACTTCGTTACTATTTCTGTTATCTATATTTGGCAAAGACGGAAACTATTGTCTTCAGTTTCAAATGCAAATTCCATTGATTACCCACAAATTTCAAAACCGCCCCATCCCTGCCCTCACAAACATCTGAGAACGAGACTGTTCACAATACCGAATATAAATAAATAAAATTCATTTGTGTCTCGGTATTCTGTCCATCACAAAACCTATCCACTACCAGCTCGATTAAATGCCCAGTCACCATCTTGGCTTCAACGCTGACGCTTTATAAACCATTATCTATGCTTTGATAAAATTCAGACGTTATGGTTACACCTCTCCTTTAAGCACTCTTCCAGTTGCAAATATTTCGATCGCAACTTTGTTCTTGTTTCTACAATAACTTCATGACAGAAACACTCTCTCAGCACAGTAATATCGGAAGAAATGTAATTCAGATGCACAGGTTATTACACAGAAAGATGCTATTCCACATCCTACCACAGACGATGTCAGACAGTAAATACAAAAGACAGGAATTGAAAATAACAACCATAACTTTTCCAGCATTTTGTCCATACATTTATCTATTTCACTGATGTCCTTTGGTAAATAGAACTTGCGTTATTATCTGGGCTGGCTTAAGATTTATGTGAGTCCCACAGCAATGTGCTTGGTTCTGTACTGCCTGAAAGAATGACCTCACAATAAATGACATTTGGTTAGGTCAAAAAATGCTGCCCCTGTCAGTGATGCAGACATTCCAAGTAATAACAAAATTAAAGGTTAAATAAGGCAAAGAATGATGTAACAGATCAGAAACAATAAGGAACGAGAAAGTGCCAGACAAACTGAGCTGATGTGGCAGCCCCCTCAGGTCGAGAGAAAAATAGAATTGGCAATTCGATTCTAATGACCATACATCAGAACTGAACACAGTTGGGAAATAGCGTGATCAATGTTGGTGACACCGACACCTGTTATGAAAGGGAGAAGGACTGAGTTGAATAGATGGAGAAAGAGAGAGATAGAGAGAAAGAAGCAAAGAGATTGTTGATGATCAGCTGGGATGGAAATAAAAAATGAAATTAAACCTTACTTATGTTTCTCCTGTTCCCATATTACTGATAATAATGACCATGTAAGGTATATGTCAAAGTTCCTGTATAAAGATTTTATGTCTGTTTTTCTCTCTTCCCTGAGTGTGATCATCTTCTTTTATCTATTAATGGGATGCTGGCCCAGTATTTAATTCCCTTTCCTCATTGTCCTTGAGAAGGTTTTGTTGAGCTGCCTCCCTGACCCACTGCAGTCCGTGGGTTGTAAGTAGTCAGTGCTGAGGTCCATGTGGTTTAATTTCTTTAAGGCTTTGAAGTGACTGATATAACTGCGTGCCTGGTTTGGCTATTTCAAACTGCAACCGAGAGTTAGCCACATAGCTGTGGAGTTAATGTCAGCTGAAGAAGGTAGATTTCCTTTCCTGAAGTGCATTAGGGTGCCAGGTAGGACAATCGACAATGGTTGCATTGTTTCATTTGATTCTTAATTGCTGATATTTTATTGAATTCAATTTCCAACATTTGCCGTTGTGGGATTCGGATCCGGTGTCTGGATAATTACCTGATTCCCTGGATTCATACTCAGAGATAATACAGCTGGATCATTGCCTCCTCAGTGTCTCCAATCAACGCCAATGGCAATAGTGATGTTGTTGTTGGTGTGACTTTGCTTCATAAGGCAAATAAATGATTGGCAAAAAATGCAATCCTTCTCATTTTATATTTATGAGAAGGCGAGATGAAGGGAAGTGCTCTTGTTGAAAAGGAGCTGGATGTCATTGATCATGAGGCACTAACAGAATCCCTACAGAGCAGTCGGGTACTGGCAGTTGGGAATAGATTGGATTGGGATATCTACTCGGCATGGACGAGTCGGTCCGAAGGATCTGTTTCCATGTTGTGCATCTCTATGACTCCTTGTTACAGAGAGACGGTGTAATGGAGTTTCACCAGACAATTGCCTGCAGTGATGGTACCATGAGGAGAGTATGAAGGAAGTAAGTGTTTAATCTGGTAATGCTACAAAAAGATTAAAAACGTGATTGAATTAACACTATAGTGTTATCAATCAACACTCATTATTTCCAAAACAAAACACGTATAGCCTTAGTTATACCATGTTTTCCATGCTATGTGTCTTCACATTTGGACAAATATATAGATAGAAAAGCTTTAGAAGGATATGAACCAAGCGCAGGGAAATGGGGTTAGCATGGATGGACATTTTGATCAGCATGAGCCAGTTTGTGCTAATGGCCTGTCTCTGTGCTATAGGATTCTATGACTCTATGATAATTTACAGAGCTCTATGGAGTCCCCATGTTGGTTGAGAGAGAGAGAGCTCCAGGTTCTGAATGAACTCTCACCGTCTGGATGTACAGTTGGTGTGTGACCTTGCATTGAACGTCATGTTGTTCACAAATCTGTCATCAGCCACACTCTGATAGTACTAGCCATTTCCACCAGCTTCTTATCTCCATATAGAACACTAGCCTGTCTTCTCTGTGACAAACCAATCCTTCTTTTTTGCTAAAAGCTGTTCATTGGCTCAAGTAGACTCTGTCCTTGATGTTTTTCAGAGCATCAATAAAACGGGGCCAGGCTATGATCAGTCTGGTTTGGTACAGACATGAAAAGGATTTTCAGAGGCCTTTTATTTATATGTAACCAGACGAAACTACAGGCCAAAGTTGTCATGCTTTCGAAGTGACGTGTATAATGAACGGGGAGTTGTCAGCTCTTTTAGCTGAGCTAGCTGAGTTGAGCAGTTTTCAGTTGAGTCTTGAATTGGGAATTTCAACTAGGACCTGTGTGGAAACTCTCTCGCTTTTCTGCCATTTTGCTTCAACCTGGAAACATGCATTCCATTATGACGTTATTTCAAGTGAGTTTGATTATTGGGAATATTGTGTGTATTTGGAATAGAATATTTAAGTCTAGCTGGATATGTTGAATTCTGTAGGGGTTCTTTATTCTGTTCATTGTGTTTCATTGTGTAATTTTGTGAATAACGTTTTTCTCTGATTTAAAATTTAGTAGTCACCCTAGCTAAATTACACTGGGTAATTTTCATTGGATAATTACCAAAACAAACTGCAAAGTTATGCTCTGGGCTGCTTGCTTAAGAATGTTTTGAGTGGTCTAGCCTCGTCCATAACAGACTGGGGGCTCATTGCTGGATTTTTAACAGCGAGTGGGAGATGCTAGTGTCTTTGTTTCGGGTATTAGTTTGACTGGGTTGACAACGCTTCGTATAGTAATGGCTATTTCAGTCGCCAAACGTTTCCTGGTTGTGCATGCAGTGACATTGGATATTTTACGAAAAGTGAATAAGACCAATTTGCAAGAACTAGCAGGGAAGCTGGAAATGGAACTGACTGCTTCTGTGAGGAAAGGAGAGGTAATTACAGCAGTAGCTCGTCAATTAAACTTGCTGGAGAAACCATCAGAATCTACAGAGATGGGAAGAATTCAGTTGCAAATGAAACATCTTGAGTTAGTGGTGAGATGTAAGGAAAGGGCAGCTAAAATGAGACATTTGACTTTCAATAAAATGCAGAAGAAGGGGGAAAAGAGAGAGCAGCAGAACAGAGAGTAAAAAGAAAGAATGGCAAAAGAGAAAGCAGCAGGGGAGAGAGAAAGAGAGAGCTTTTGAATAGCAAAATCTGACACTTGAAAAGGGAAGTCAGTGTTAAACACTGGAGATAACGACTGAGGGTGGGTTTGGTAAGGAAGAGAGTGCGGATGAGCAACCCCTGGTAGTCAGAAGCCGAGTGAGAATTTGTTTGCTCATGTTCAAGCATTGCCTCAACTTGATGAGAAGAATGTGATGACCTTTTCGTCTCATTTGAAAAGTTGGCTCAACAAATGCAGTGGCCAGAGGCAATGTGGGTTTTGTTGATCCAAACGAAACTTGTAGGTAGGACTGGTGAGGTATTCACATCCCTATCAGAGGAGGTATCTGGGAAGTCTGAAGAGATTTTTAAAAAAAATTAAGTCAACATAGGCAACCTTTCAGGAATCTAATGAGGATCCTGGTCAAACCTACACTGAGTTTCTAAGGATCAATCAGACTAATTTCGATAGTTGGATAAGAGCTTTAAAATTCAGGCAAAGCTATAATGCCCTTAGAGAGGTTAGTATTTGGAGAAATTCAAAAATTCACTACCTGAAGTAGTGCAAACTCAGGTGGAAGAGCAGAGAATTCAAACGGCAAGGTTAGCTGCTGAAATGGCTGATGATTATGAACTGGTCCATAAACTTGATTTGCTTTCCAGAACCAGTTCTGGTCTCTGAGGGACAGAAATTGGAGCAAAGAGATATCCTCACATGCAAAGGGAAAGGTAGATCATAGTGTAGAATGTAAGAATAATTTACCACGATAATAAAGAAAACCTTGAGGGGGACAAAGAAGTTTAAATACTATGGTGTTTTCATTGTAATAAAGTGGGCCACACAAATTCACAAGTTTGGTGAGCTGGGAGAAAACCAGCTGTAGGATAACAAGACAAGCCTGGAAGTTTCGTTGAACTAGTAACAAAACTTTTAGGGGGATGTAGGAAACTGCCTCAGAGTGTACAAGATGATCAGTGGACATGCTAAATCTGCGTAGAAAAATCTACATAGAAGGGTAAAGTTTATTCACATAGGCCAGGAGTAATTGGTAATGAGGTGCTGTAATGCTGAGGGGTGAGGCTTTATGAACTCTTGAGAGACTATTGCCAGAACATGTGCTGGAAACAGGAATTCATAGTGAGGCAAAAAGTGCTCAGTTATGTAAAGTGAGGCGATGGAGTCCAGAGAAGAGCGGAGAATGTGTGGTAGGTGTACTGGACCCCTAACTCTCAGCTCCAGGAAATAAAATTGTCCTTGCAATTAAGATAGTAATTCACTGGTAGGCGTGCTGCCTACTCTAGTTGAAAAGCCAGTGGAGATGCAGGCAACTGAAGTCCTGGAGAATGTTTATCCAGGACTTTTCCCTGATTACGTCATCAGCAGATCACAAATGCACAGGTTGAAGCGGGATAAAGGCAGAGATAAGGAAGCTGACGTAGAGTTATCCGAAAGTTTCTTTTTGACCAGATAGGTGGAACAGAAGGAGCAAGTATGAAAACATGAAAGTACTTTAGCTCTGCTAAGGTGATTGAATTACAGCAGAAAGATGAGGAGTTACAAAAGTTATATCAAAAAACATTTAGCAAAAAAGAGAATGAATGCATTCCTTTTGTTATTACTTAACAAATGATGTCTTATTATGGATATGGAGATCAGCGCACATTGAAGCAGATCAGGCGTGGACAGAAATTCTTCAAACTGTTTTCCTGTTGGGTATAGAAAGGAGGTGCTGTGAGTGGCACATGAGCTACCACTTGGAGATCATTTCGGGGTTAGGACATTACAGGCTGGAATACAAAGATACTTTCACTGGCCTGGACTACACAAAGATGCAGTTGAATTTTGCCAGATGTCTCAAACATGTCACACAGACAGTAATAAAGCTGCAACTTTAATACCTATTCCAACATTTGAGGAACCTTTTGCAAGAGTCTTGATAGATTGTGTAGGCCCCTACCTCAAACAAAAAGTGGGAATAAGTATTTATTAACAATAATGAATGTGTAGACTAGATTTCCAGGGGCAGACCCATTATGCTGCATCTCAGCTAAAAGAGTTGTAGAAAAATGCTTACTTTTTTACTAGGTACAGACTACCAATAGAGATCAAGTCAGATCAAACCTCACATCCGAACTATTCAAGGAGATGATGGATAACTTGGGAATAAAGCAATTCAAATTTACTGCGTGCTATTTGGAATCACAGGGAGCATGAGAGAGATGTTATCAAACACTGAAGACCATGTTGAGGTTTTATGGTCAGGATTATCCAGATGATTGCGATAAGGAAATTGCTTTTGAACTTTTTGTGATCACAGATGCACAGAATGAATTGACCAAATTCAGTCTATTTAAATTAATTTGTGGACATAAAGTAAAAGGACCATTAACATTGGTTAAGGAGAAATTAAAAAGTCAGAATTCAGAGACCATCCATTTGGATGATGTGTCAAATTTTAGGGAACGATTAAATAGAGCTGGAGAGTTGGGTAGACAGCATTTAAAAGTATTGCAGCATACAATGAAACAGGAAGTGGATGAGAAATCATAAATTCGCAATTTTGCAATTGGGAGTACCTTGAAAAGCAAGTTTTGGCGTATCTTATCAAGTTGGGAAGAAATTGAATGAGGTGAACTATTTGATACGGACTCCAGACAGGATGAGGTCTCACGGAGTGTGTCATGGGAATATACTCAAAAGGTATTTTGACAGGGAAGGAAAGCAAGAGGAGAAGGTGTTAATGATTACAGCACAGAAGGCAGAACCAAGTTCAGAGGATTCTGAATTGGACATTCCTTAAATCAAATTGGAGAATGAAGAAGTTGTCAAAAATTGGGATAGATTATTGAGTTACCTGACACAAGAAAAGAAAAATGACCTGAATGAGTTTTTACTATCTTGTGGAGAGATATGCGGCAATAAACTGGGAAGTACGAACATAATTGTGCATGATGTAGACACAGGAGATGCTGTTCTGATTAAGCAACATCCTTACGGGCATGTCTCTCCAAAATTGGCACAGGTTCAGAAGGAGATAGAGCGCACACTCCAATATGTCACAATCGAAGTGAGTTACAGAGACTGGAGTTCACATATAGTCATGGTATCAAAGCTGGATGGTACCCAACGGTCATGTGTGGACTATCACAAAGTCAATGCCGTTACAAAGACTGATGCAGATCAAATTCCATGTTTGGAGAACTGTGTCGAAAAAGTGGGAGAATCTACTTGCATTTCTAAGTTGGATTTGCTCAGAGGCTGCTGGCACGGACATCTGTCAGAGAAAGCAAAGGCAATTTCGGCTTTCATAACGCCAAATGGACTATATCAGTTCAACTTGTTGCATTTTGTATTAAAAACGATCCAGCCACATTTCAGAGACTGATAATAAGGTCATTGCCTGATTACCCAACTGTGTGGTCTAAGATGATGACCAGGCGGTTTTTAGTCACTCATGGAAGGAACATTTACAGCATTTATCGGACTTGTGCGATCAACTTCAAAAGGCAGGCTTGGTGCTAAACCCAGCTAAAAGTGAATTTGAGAAAGCCCAAGTCACTTCCCTGGGTCACGTTATTGGACATGGACAAATGGTCCCATGAGATACGAAAACTAAAGTAGTTGGGGAATGTTTTAGACCGTCGACAAAAAGAAATATGCAGTACTACGGTTCCTGGGATTGACTGGATTTTACCGAAAGTTTGTGCCAAACTTTAAGCAGTGCGGCAGCTCCACTCACCAAATTGTCAAGGGCAAGAACTCTCAGTGGACAGAGGACTGTCAAAAGGCATTTTACAGCCTAAAGACTGTGTTAACACTGCTCCTAGAATGAGCTACACTAGATTACACAAAGCCTTGCAAGGTGGCTATCGTTGCTAATGATGTGGGTATTGGTCCGGTGTTCCTGCAGGAAGATGATGAGGGAATAGAAAGACCCATCGGGTATTATTCTGCGAAGTCGAACGTTCATCAACAGAAATGTTCAACGGTGGAGAAAAAGACTTTAAAGTTAGTGTTGGCATTACACCATAACTGTTTATATTACCAGCAATGCATCTGAGACAATCGTATACACTGATCACAACACATTTGTGGGAAAAACTACGGACAAAACTGCCAGATTGTTTAGATGGAGCTTCTTGTTGCAGCCATTCAATCTGACAATTGTGCATGTGAAAGGTCGCGAAAGCGTGAAAGCAGATGAGTTATTGAGACTCGAATGAAATACAGAGGTGTTCGGTGGTGGGTGTACCGCGGCCTGAATTTGAAAGGGTTTGTGCATGTTTGAATGTTTACAGTTAGCATAGTGTATCTGTCTGTTATGAGACTACTAACTGGGTTTGAAGGGTTAAAAATGCAGCCATCTTTTAGCATTGATGGTTCGTTTTTTTTAGTGGGGAGTGACATGTCACAAAGAAAGTCCCTTATTTGTCAAAAAGCTGTTCCTTGGCTCAAGGAGACTCTATCCTTGGTTTCTTTGGCAGGGACAATAAAACGTGGCCAAGCTCCGATCAGTCTGGTTTGGTACAGAGATGAAAAGGATTTTTAGAGGCCTTTTGTTTGTATGGAAACAGATGAGACTTCAGGCCAAAGGGGTCATGCTTTATAAGTGAGAAGTATAATGAACGGAGAGAGGTGAGCTATTTTAGCTGAACTAGCTGAGCTGAGCTGAGCTGAGCAGTTTTCAGTTGAGTTTTGAACTAGGAAGTTCATCTGGGAGCTGTGTGGAAACTCTCTCTCTTTTCTGACCTTCAATTTCAACCTGGAAGTATATGTTCCGTTTGTACTGGTTTTTATTGGGAGTTTAATTATTGGGACAGTTGTGTATGCTCGGAACAGCATAATTAAGTCTAGTTGAATACGTTGAATTCTGTTGTGATTCTTTATTCTGTTCTTTGTGTTTCATTGTGTAATTTTATGAATAAAGTTATTGTCTGCTTTAAAATGTAGTAGTCATCCTAGCTAAATTACTCCTATTTCAATTCTCTTTCCGAGTCCCTTTCCAACATGGCCATCCTTGGCGTCCTCCATTGCCACAACCATGATTTGGAAGAACAAGATCTCATCTGTCTCCTGTGTAGCCTACACCCCGGGGACTCAACATTCAATTCTCCAATTGCAAATAACCTCCCGTCCAATCCACTGACTCCCTTCCCAGACCCTCCTCTCCCTTCCATTCCTCTGAGCAAGCTTTTGTCCAGCTACCTACCAACTGGACTCAGCCATCCCATCACCAACCCGCTGATACCCTTGATCTGTGTTCACTTATCCCCCACCTCGTCACTCTGCCTCCTCCTCCCTCACCCGCCACTTTATCTATAGACTCCCTTACTCCCATCTACAGTCCTGACGAATGATTATATCCAAGACATTCACTTCTCAACGTCTTGATGCTGCCTTGATGATTTTGTTCTTCCAGCTTCCTGCGAGTGTATTTTGGATTCCAACATCTACTTTTTTTTAAAATTGTCTTCTTGAGCAATAGGCAGGAGTGAGTGAAGGCATTGCGCCTCTTGTTATCCAACAGATCAGATGGGTGGAATGGCTTTCTTATATTACTGTGAAACCAGCTAGAGTTGCTGAAGGAGTTCCTCTTTCTTTTAACCGTGGAAATGTTTAGTGCCCAGCAGTGCTTTTGATCAATGTTACCTTTACATTAGCAGCACAAGCTTGAATGTTGTTCTGATTTGATACCTGAGTACCTTAGGAGGTGGCTCATTGTTCTGAAAATTGTATAATCTTCACAGAACATCCGCACCTCTGATCGTACGATAGAGGGAAAGACATTGATGAAGACATTGATGTTTGTGCCGAAGAAGCTACCCTGAGGATCGCCCACAGAGATATCCAGGGATTGGGAGGATTGATATCCACCAGCCCCATTGTGTTCTGAATGATTCAACCAGTGGGGAGTTTACAACTGATTCCCATCAAGTTCTATTTGTTCAGTCTCCTTGACATCTCGCTCAATCAAATACTGCCGTGATATCAGGGCCAGTCACTTTACGCTGTGTTCATATCTTCTATCCATTTCAATAGGCGAAGGTATATGTGTGGGGAGTGTTTCCTTCTCTCAGGGAGTAGTGACGGTTGGGACCAGACAGTTGGGGAGGCCAAATCACTGAAATGTTTGGGGGGTGTGAGTGGGTGTCAATGGATTTTGACCCATCAGAGAGTTGAGGGCCATAAAGAATTGGGCATAAAAGAGGAATTGCGGCCGAGTGCAGATCGGCCCTGACTTACTGAATGGAAGTGCAGGTCTGATGGGCTATGTAGCCTGGTTTTATTCCAGTATATTCCATAGTCCAGTCACTTTGTGGCCTCTTCAGTTTCCTGTGTTACCGACTTCAAGTAGCTGAATAAACTGATCCTGCTGCTGTGTAACTGATACTGGTGCTGCATGATCTGGTTACAGTTTTATAGGCCCGAGGGGTTTATTGGCCTTCTCCTGTAATTGTACATCAAGCTCCAGGGGTTGAAAGGCCTCATTCTGTTCTGCTGTAACTGAAATCCATATTGACTAAATCTTGGAGAAAGTGAACTCTGCAGATGCTGGAGATTAGTGTCGAAAAGTGTGGCACTGGAAAAACATGGCAGGTCAGGCAACATCAGAGGAACAGGAGAATCGATGTTTTGAACATTCCTGTTGAAGGGCTTATGTCCGAAACATAGATTCCACTGCCCCTCGAATGCTGCCTGACCTGCTGTGCTTTTCCAACATCACATCTTTCGAAGTCTACTGCCCTACCCAAGTCAATCTTCCTGGTCACATTATCCAATTACATTAAGAAAAGTGTCAAGCATAAACTTCCTCGCACAAAGCCACACTTACTATTCCTAATCAAAGCCTGTCTTTCTAAATGCATGTACATCTTACCCCTCAGAACCTTCTCAAGTAACTTACCTACCACGTATGTTAAACCTACTGATCTGTAGTTCCAAGGCTTTTTTGTGCAGTTCTCCTCGAAATGCATGGCATTTGCTACCCTCCAGTCTTCCGGAACGTCCACTGTGGTCAGTGATGATCAACATTATAGTCCAGGGTCGCCTGAAATTCTTCTGGAGCCACTTGAGGTGTTCTTGGATATATCGGGTAAGGACCATGAGATTTATCCACTTTCAAACATTCTAGTATGTCCAAATCTCCTCTACTATGACATGGATTGTCCCTAAGATGTCACGACTAACTTCCTCAAGTTCTGAAGTCATCATGTCTTTCTCTACGGTAAACATAGAGTAGAAATATTCGTTGAGGATTTCACCCATCTCTTACTGTTCTGTGTTTCCAGTTTAACCCAGCTTGTGCATTGTCATCAATTGTTGAATGTGTGAGGCAGTGATGCGTGTGAGATCAGGAAGCTTTGGAGGGGTGTAAGGCCAAAACCTCCAGTTTGGTGTGCATTGTTACAATCACCTGAAAGCCTGTATAATATGTGTGGTTACTTAAACCAGACAAAATCCGCCAAGTTCAGTTATTAATGCGATTTTGGGCGGTACGTTGGCGACAGTGGTTAGCACTGCTGCCTCACAGCGCCTGAGACCCAGGTTCAATTCCCACTTCAGGCGACTGACTGTGTGGAGTTTGCACATTCTCTCTGTGTCTGCGTGGGTTTCCTCCGGGTGCTCCGGTTTCCTCCCACAGTCCAAAGATGTGCGGCCAGGTGAATTGGTCATGCTAAATTGCCCATAGTGTTAGATAAGGGATAAATGTAGGGGTATGGGTGGGTTGCGCTTCGGGGGGTCAGTGTGGACTTGTTGGGCCGAAGGGCCTGTTTCCACACTCTAAGTAATCTAATCTAATTTTGGATTGCCATTTGCTGAATCTACTTCACATCCATTCTACTGTGTGATCCATGTAGTAATCTCTGACCATTCACAAAGATGTACAATGTTATTTTGATACTGGAGAATGTGAAGGTGATATTTATTGGCTTTGGATTTAGAAGTTTCTTTGTGAGGCACAAGGCACTGCAATAGATTGTCAACTTGTTAACGTCTTCACCTGGGGTGCAGGTGTATGGAGTCTTGGAGGCAGGTCAGATTTCATCACCATAGGTAATTCGAATGGTGTGATTCTGGCTCTTCATGTCAACACATCTGCTCTCTGAGCCAGGCTCTGGCTGAAGATGAATTTTAAAACTTGATTGCTGGTCAGCCATTAGTATTTAACCTGGACAACGTTTCTACCTACACTGTGACCAATGATAGTCTGTTGGCGGGTTCTCCCCCTGCCCAAGGTGGATTCCAAATTATTTGTTTTGAAGTAATGTTTAACTGACTGCCCCGAACCAGGTTGGAAACTCAATGTACAGATTTTGGAAAAGAAAACTGAGTCTCTGTGCATCTCAGGCAGCTGTGAGGTCCAATAACAGTGTAAATGATTTCAGATCTATTGGAAGCAATTTTCAGCGTAGCTCATTGCAAGGTGGTGAGTTTACTGAGCCGAACAATAGTCGGATGTTTGCTATATTTCATGAATTGGGCAAAAATAAGATGTGAACGATAATCATTCAACTGAACTATAATCACTTCAATCAATTCTGTTCATTCTATATTTATGGAACTAAAATATAAACTCCTGTCAAGATTTTCTAAGACAGAAATAAAGTATGTACATTTTATTTTATCGAAGAAAGAACATAACTCTTGTGGTGATCAAAATTAGGTATTCAATGTCAGGATTCAAAGCAATGTTTTGCCACTCCAATATTTTTAAAGTGGTTGGCTTCTGAATGATTACATGTTCAGAGTGAGCAAACGACTGAACATACAAATAGAATTAGCGTAGCGTTCTTATACATTTATATATAAACAATCAGTTTAATTTCTCATTGAAAAGAACAATCTTCAGCTATTTGCCAGCAATTTAAAAATTGCAATAATTCACCATGGACTGTGAACATTAAAGTAAATAAATTATTTGTGTTATCAAATTTTAGTGAGTAATAATTTGAAAACTTCCAATTTTTAGAATGAATGATGTTTAATATGAAACATGGAGAGTGCAAAAAAAAAGCAACGAACATAAAATTGTGTCAGTGAAAAGTCAGAGCTTTCCAAAGAGTTTTATGACAAAGCAATGATATATTTGTTTTAGTCATGGGAATACAACATGTAAAATATTCATGCTCTGAGTAATAATTAGACTTCATAATGAAGCTGACCTTG
The DNA here is from genome assembly GCF_020745735.1 of Hemiscyllium ocellatum. Lineage (NCBI taxonomy): Eukaryota > Metazoa > Chordata > Chondrichthyes > Orectolobiformes > Hemiscylliidae > Hemiscyllium > Hemiscyllium ocellatum. The sequence continues at coordinate 85,687,174 of NC_083414.1, read as the reverse complement.
CAATACTTGCATTTTAAATGCTTATCCTGCACCAAATAATCAGATATTTGCAAGCATTTACACAGTGAAATAATTGGATACTGACTTTTATTCACAGCTGACACATGATAGAGTACAAAACTTTAAAGTACAGGAAGAAGCCATTGGCCAATATGTATGCATCAGTTCCAAAAATATCTCCCAAGCACCTCCCATTTGCCAGCCCTCCCTCTGTTGCCCGTTAAATTCATAATTTCTAAATATATATGCAGTTCTCTTTTGAATCTTAGTCCACAAAGTTCCCAGCCGGTCAATTCCAGTTCGTAACAACTCTCTAAATAAAGACGTTTTTCCTTATTTCACTTCTAGCTCTTTTACTGACAAACTTGAAATTAGAATTCCTTGATGCTATAATGCTTACTAATAGAGTATTATTTTTCTACTCTGCAACTTTTTTCATACTTTTGAGCACCGCAATAAATTCACATCTTTGTCGGTTCTGCTCCAGGAACAATAAGCCTTGCAAGAACTTTAACAAACACTACAACAGAAAAACAAGCAGAAAACTAGTCTCCAGGATATATGAACATCAACTAGCTAAAAAAGACATGATCCCGATACGAATGTCTTACTTACTGATGAGGAAGTACGCCACTTTGACTAGGTCTGCATATCCATCCTAGGACAGGCCAAACAGAGACAAGCACAAGAATTCCTGGGAACATGGCATTCCAACCGGAACTCCATCAACAAACACGTCAATTTTGACTCCATCTACCATCCTCTGAGAAAAAGGGCAGGAAATGACATAATCGACGCCGGAAATTACATTACCAACTCAAGGAAACCGAAACATTTAAATTGAAAGTGGGAGATAACACCAGCACTTCACTGGAGGCTCACTTATTGAGTACAGTCAATGGAACAAACTAGGAACTGCCATTAGCTATTGCTTCGGAATATATCTGAGTGTTCGTGACTGCCACCACATAGAATCATTGAATGAAAGTGAGAGCCTGCACCACCAAGTGCATATCCAAAGGCTTTTTTAAAGTTTGTGAGATTACCTGATCAATCACCCGCCGAGGAAATGCATTCCAGACACATGCTATTAGGAGCTGAAATGCGGCTCAGTGGTTAGCATGCCTGCCTCAGAGCGCTGGGTACCCAGGTTCGATCCCAGCTTTGGGTGACTGCCTGTGTGGATTTTGCACATTTCCCCCATATCAGCGTGGGTTTCCTGTAGGTACTCCGATTTCCTCCCACAATCCCAAGCTGTGCAGGATAAGTGAATTGGTCATGCTAAATTGCCCAAAGTGTTCAGAGACATGTAGGTTAGGTACATTAGTCAGCGGTAAATATAGGAGGAATGTGTTTGGGTGGGTTACTCTTTGGAGGGTCAGTGTGGACATTTTGGGCCGAAGGGCCTGTTTTCACACATAGGAACTTTATATTCTATGTCTGTGCCACCCTCTCAGTTCAATACAGACTCCAGAAATCCCCTCTCAGTCCCCTGCCTTTCACTTTAAGTATGTTTCCTTTTGTTTTTGACCGTTAGAGTAAGGGATACAACTGCCGTCTGTTCATCCTCTCCATATCCTTTATTCTCTTGTACACCTGTACAAGGTTCCTTTCTCAACCTTCCCTGCTGCAAAGAAAAAAGGAGCAAGTTTAGCCCTCGCTCTTCAAAGTTTGAGGTCTCACTTGTCTTGTTAATCAGATGTGCATCCTCTCACATTTATCAGTGTTAAACTTCATCGGCCATTAATCTGGATATAGAAATCATCTGTTTATATCGTCCTGCAGCCTAACCCTTTCCTCCTCACTGTGAAGCACCCAGCTAATTTTTTGTGTCATCCCCAACATTATTTATCATTCCACTTACATCCATCTTCCTCATTCTCACCATCATCATTTATGAATATCGCAAACAAACCTTGATTTCCTTCCAGTTCTCCACATGTTATTTACAAAGGAATAATTAAGAATTCCAGTCTCTTGTTGTTCTTATTTTGGGGAATTTACAGAGTGATGTAGTTAACACCTATTATGAGGGAGCTGCAAATACCATTTTCGACACAAAGTTAAATTCACCTTTTACACTCTGTCCCTCAGCATGTCTTATTCATAAAGCGTGTACCTAATTGAGGGAGAACTTCGGTTTGGCACCTTGCACTGGAACATAAGCCTGTTGTGTGGCACTGTCCTTTGTAACAATAGTGAAAACTGAAGAAATTTTTCATCTGCAGGATGGACACTGATTCATTGCTTGAATCAGCTAATGTGATGAGGATAAATATTCAATTAAATTCCATGTTTTGGACAAACTGCAGGAGATCAGATCATATTCTCATGTCTACCTTGGATTGGAAGCAAATACATACTGTTAAAAAAAAATCAAAAATGTTGAGACACAACACCGGGGGTGGGGGGGGGGGGAAGGGGGGAACATGTCACCTGCATTTGATGGAGATACAAAAGTACAGAGTGAATGTACAATCTGATAAAGAATCAAGTGATAGAAAAAGAAGTGCATCAAATTTTAATTTTCAATGGAAACAGATCTCAATTTTCCTGAACATTGGTGGTTTTCACCCAACCTCACTTTTCCAAAAACAAGCTTTACCCAGTCACTAAAACTTCATTAGCCATTCTTCCTCCCCTTCCTACTCGTTTTTACACTCCTACTTCCCTTGCACGACCCCTTCTGCTGCCACATACTCTTCCACTGATGATATCTCTTCACACCCTTCCTCTGCCACTCCTACTGTAAGTTACGCCAATTCCCTAGTTACTCCCACTTCCACTGGCCATCTCTTACCCATTTTTGCTTTCCAACTGGGGTGAAGGGAGCTCCTGGCTTCTGTGCTGCTATTGGTCATCAGTGAATGATGAGATTGAGATGATCAATGTCCAATGTCTAATAGTGTATGTCTGTCATTGTCCAATGCACCATGAATAGGGTGGGCTTTTCCCCCATACTGAGTGGAACTTTTCTTTCTGTCTCTCTGTCACAGCGCTTAACCAAACAGCCTCATCCCAAATAGGAAACATCTCTCCTCAGAATCAGACGTCCATGCATCGGTTTGTCCTTAAACGTTGCGAGGACAGTGACCACATTGTTCAATAAGCCGTGTTCTATCCTTTTTCTCTTTAGTATTTTAACTTATTTTCCAATGTCAGCTGAGGTGAGATCAGACTAACTTCCCTTGCCATCAAAGTAGCATTTGATTCATGTAGCATCATTCACCCTCAGCAAACTGTGGTTAATGGAAATCAGAGGAAATTCTGTGCTGGTAATTTCCTCAATGAACAATTACACCTGACCCAGAGCTATTGGGAATGACAAATAAACTCTGCTCTCGCGAGTGCCTTACAAAACCATGGATGGATTTGTCTTATTAATAACATCAAGTTACATCAGTTTTCACAGTTTGGTCTAAAATCTCAGAAAAATAAAACCTTGCTGGTTGAGTGTCACCCCAATGAAATCAGAGCATTACAATAAGGTAACGATTCAGACTATCTTCAATCATTTACTTTTTGAGGACTGATCGTGCGGTGTCGTTGCCACTGAGATCAACATTTTCTCTGTCTAACAGCATCACATCGCATTGGCTCAAGGCTGTATCATTCCCCACTTCTATTTCATTCTCCAACTCATTTGCCGTGCTCACCAGATATACGAGGCCCACAAGATGTAATAACTTAGAGATGCCTATGAGCCTGTGGAATCTGCCACACCACCCATGCCCTGTGCTCTGACTCCATCCCCTCCCCCAAGTCCACGTCCTGTCGTGTATTCACCATCTCTCCTAACCTTCCACGCTCTAATGCTGAATGTTCTGCACTCAGCAAAAATCTCAGCTTTATCCCTTTGTGCCCCACTTTAATGAATTTCAGGAACGACATAATGTTGAACTCCTCTTCCACCATCTTCTCCTCGGTGTCCATTTCTTTGGACAAGAGTCCACTCCCCATCCCATAGACCCTTCACCCAGCTCCAACACTCTTGCTCCACCTGGATCCATTCCTCTGGCATTTATTTGAACTCAATATGTTCATTGAGAACTTTCCATGTGAGTTTAGTTGTCTTAAATTTTCTGTATTCCCCCTCTCCCTATCCAACCTATCACCCTCTGTACAGACCGTACGCTTCAATCAACCCTGTCTATGTTATTCAGCCTGTGCCGATAAGGGAGGTGCTGCTGTAGTCTGGTGGACTCACCTCTACATTTCAGAGGCTGAGTGCCAGCTCTCAGATACCTCCACATGTCACCTGCTGGTCCATAACTCTACCATGGCACATCAGGCTATTTTATTTACTAAATCTGACCACATTTCATCTGGAGATTCCCACTCACTGGCCCACACCTCCCCGCCCCCCCCCACTCACCCCCACCTAACGGTCCAGAAGCTGATGGCCCTCTGATAGCAGAGTTCGATTTATCTCCTCCTGAAAATCCACAAACAGAACTGCCCATGCAGACCCATTGCTTCAGCCTGCTCCTCCCATACAGAGGGGGTGCATGGATACATACGTGGACCCAGGTTATACCTGTTTCTTCATGGGGTACGTAGGTCATTCCATTTCCAGTTCTATTCCAGCCCCCATCCATAACTCTCTCTCCAATATGTAGATATTATCATCGCTGCTGCTCCTCTTTCTTGTCCAGAATTGGAAAAGTTCGTTGTTTTCAATTTGCACCCCTCCCTCACATTCACCTGTATACCTCTGACTCCTCCCTTCCTTTACTCGATATCTCTGCTTCTATTTCTGAGGATAGCCCGGTCACTGATATCCAGTAATAACCGACCAACTCCCACAGCTACCTGGAGTATGCATCCTCAAACCCTGTTTCCTGCAAAGGCTCCATTCCATTCTCTCAGTTCCTCCGTCTCCACCACATTGCTTCTGATGATGTCAACTTCAAAAATGTGGCCTCTGATATGTCCACCTTCTTCCTCAACCGAGAACTCCCCAGCACTGTTATTGACAGAGACCTCAACCAGTTCCGACCCACCTCCTGCACTTCTACCCTCAGCATCTTTCTTCCCTGCTGCAACAGCGTTAGAGTTTCCCTTATCCTTACCTACCATCCCACCAGCATTCACATGCAGAAGATCATCAGTCTGCATTCCCCCACCTCCAGCGAGATGCCAACACCAGGCACATATTTGCCTCCTCTCCCCTTTCCGCCTTCTGAAGTGACCATTTCCTCCAGGACACCCTGGTCCACTCGTTATTCACTGCCCACACCTCCCCCCCCCCACACACACCACCTCCCCCAGCCCCCACCACAGGTACACTTCACTTTCCCCTGCCGAAGCTGTTACACTTTCCCATTTACCTCCTCCCTCGTCATTATCTAAGGTCCAAACATACCTCCTCCAGCGCGATGCCACCACCAGACACATATTTGCCCCCTCTCCCTTTTCTGCCTTCTGAAGGACAATTCCTCCAGGACACCCTGGTCCGCTCGTTATTCTCGCCCAACACCTTCCACCCACCCCTCCATCACAGGTCCACTTCACTTTCCCCTGCCGAAGTTGTTACGTTTCCCATTTACCTCCTCCCTCTTCACTATCCAAGTGTCAAACATACCTCCCAGGTGAAGCAGCATCCTACCAACATTTCCCACAATCCGGTCTACTACATTCGCTGCTCACATTGTGGTCTGCTCTACATTGGGGAATCTAAAGGTAGAGTGGGTGACCACTTCACTGAATATGCAAGCTGTACCTCAGCAAAAGACCCTGAGTTTCCAGTTGCCTGCCAGTTTAAAATCCCATCCTGTTCCCTGGCCAGTATCTCTGCGTCAGGCTTGCTGCAGTGTTCCAGGACATTTCAACGCAAGCTGGTAGAGCAACACCTCATTTTCCGCGGGAGGACCCTGCAGCCATTCAGACTCAAAATAATGGTCAATAATTTTAGGGACTGAACTCCTCAATGCCCCCTACCCAGACACCAGGCCTAGTTCTCACGTGGCCTTCCATTACTCACTCCCTATTGTTAGCTACTAACAGTTTTCATGAATAGTTATTCAGCTTCTGCTGTATATTAATCAACATTTGCAGGGCTACCATCCGTTCTGAGGAAGGGCCACTGAATTAGAAACATTAATTCTGATTTCTCTGCACAGATGCTGCAGACCTTTTGCAGGAACTTCGGTTTTTGTTTCAACAATGTCTCACAATGTTTTTGTATCACAATGCAATACGTCATGGATATTTGGAGCTCTGTCAAACATAGGAACTTTGTAATTTCTCATTTAATGTCCATAAACTAATATTCGATATTCAACTGAGATAGCAACTTTACTTATATCGTTCAGACCAGTCAATTTGTCACAGTTCAGAAAGAAAAAGAAATCGATAGAGGGAAACTCAGCAGGTCTGGCACTCTCTGAGAAGGGATACACAGAATTAACATTTGATTTCAATATGAATTTTTCAGAACAGTTTCACATCATATTCGATATGTTAACTCTGTTTCTCTCTGCAGATACTTCCTCATCTGTTGCGCTTCTACCATCATTTTCTGTTTGTATTTCATGTTTCCGTATCACTATATTTCATGTTTCTTGACAGGGCTACATGCTGAATTTGGTTATATATGGACAATGTAGTCCTTTCCTGTTCCTATTATAGTTGGTGTGTCTGTGACATCTGTGCTACGGCCGAAATCTGTTTCTTCTTTAAGATTCAAAGGAAAAAAGAATATTTTTTCTGATGATCCTGTAAATCTCAGGAACTCCACTTCGTTTAAAAAGACGTTTTAGAGGCAGCTGAAATTTCATGAGATAATAGGAATAGATTATTTATGGTGGAGCACTCTGTGACCATGTTGAGCAAACTTGTCTACCCTGTCTCCAAAGGTTTTGATTACATATCACAGAATTTCTTCCAGCAAAAGTGGGGGGAACTCAACCCATTGTCTCTTCCAGCTTGGAATGACTATCTCTACTGTTAGTCTCCTGTATTGTCCCCATTGCCCTTCACATTTTGTTACGAGTGTCTGCTTTTTATTGTAAGTATCCTGCCAGATATGAACAATATGATAAGTCTCAAACAAAAAGAAAATCAGAACTTAGAGGGCAAGCTCAGCAGGTCTGGCAGTATCTGTGAAGAGAAATCAAAGTGAATGTTTCAGGCCCAGTGACCCTACTCGGTCTGTATTCCCAATGATTAAATGGTGTGTATATAAAATATAGTTCACTTTATCACATTTAATATTATTCTTTTAGTTCACAATGTCATTCAGCATTGCATCACCCAAATGTTGGCTGTTTCCTTGTTATGCATTAGATTTAATTCTGTCTGTCAGAAAGAGGGATGATGACTGGGGAATATCATTGTACTCCAATGCAGTCTCCACAGGCACTGCTCCCATTCCGCCTTATCTCCCAGCCAATATCATGTTCACTCGAACCGACTCATTAATTCATAAGTCTAAATGAATACGTTCATTGTAATTATCCCTTTTAGCTTTGGACAGATGCCAAAATGCGAAAAAAATACGGTTTACAGCAAATAAAACTGCATTTAGAAGTCTGTCAATTTATATAAATAAATTACTGAAGTATATTCCCTATGGAAGTTCCAAAGTTGCCTTATTAGAGCAGTGAGGGGAACAGTCAGAGAAGTCCACACTTTCTGTCTATGTTCATGGCGACTGTTCCCAGTGACAGTCTGTTCGCTGGCGTTTCTTCCCGTGGAGGGGAGATCAGCACAGTAACAACATCCTGATTGTGATTGTTTTGGGAGTGGAAGGATTTTTGGAAAGATGGTTACAGCATAGTAATCGGACAACAGAGCAGAATCATGTAGCCTACAAAAAGGAAATATTTTTATTCTCTCTCACAACTGACTTCACCCAGCGATTGTGATGGGAGATGTGATCAATAGCCAGCAATGTCAACATGTAGTCCAGTCCAGTTATATTGTGAACTGAATGTGCTGTATTGAAAGCAGGGACTGTTTGCTCTGACTGTGATTGATGTCAATCTCCATGCAATGCAACTGTGTCACTGGAGGGTTTCCCTCTCCTATTACTAAGAGGCTTCATTCAGGGCTCTACCACTGTAGTAACAGATGCATCAGCTCCAACAGTAACAGAGATCAACAGCTGCATAGATCTGAATCTGAGAACAGCGGACTGGAACATTACAACAATGGAGAGGAGGTTTTCCTAGAGTCTTTTCAAGATTCCCCCTCTTGGGGATTTCTACCATATCGGATATCAGCAGTGCTGATAATTATTCTGGATGGGATGGAGGGTGTGCTACTGACCTATTCTCGCTATTGTTGGTGTTCTCTACCTCTGTCTATTCATTAATCCCAGAAACAAGTTTGAACGTCAAATTTCTGTTATCTATATTTGTCAGAGAAAGAAACTATTGCCTTCAGTTTCAATTGCAGTCTCCATTCATTACCCATGAATGGCAGACCACTCCCTCACAAACATCTGCGAACAAAACTGTGCACAAACTCGAGATCCCTCTTTGCCCTGAACTGATTTATGTCTCCTGTTATCTCTGTCACCAACCCTGTCCACTACCAGCTCCTAATATCATCAATCTTTATCTCTGTGTCAGTGCTGTTGCTGAACAAACCATTGGCTGCACGTTGGTAAAATTCAGACTTAATGTTTCAAGCTCTCCTCTGATCAATTTTCCAATTACAAATATTTCAATCACAAAATTGCACTTGTCTCGAAAATTACTTCATGATTAGAACAATGTACGAATGTTGGAACGTTGCTGGACATAATTCAGAAGCGAATCTTATTAAACGAAAGATATTGTTTCAAGTTATTTGTTTCAAGTCTGCAACAGCTGATGACAGAACTTAAATAAAAATGATGAGAATTGGAATAAAAGTGAATTTCACGAAAAACAAACAAAAGCAACATTTTGTCTGAAAACCTTCTTCTTTCACTGATCACCTTCGGTAAAGAAATCTAATGTTATTACCCGGTCTGGGCTAATCGTGACTTGAGACCCATGACAATGTGCTTAACTTTATATTGTCTTGCGGAATGGCCTCAGAGTCAGAGCAACTAGTGCCCTTGGCAGAGGTACCAACATCCGACGAAATAACAAAATTGAAGGTGAAATCAAATAAAGAAAGTAGCTGAAAATCTGAAATTATAGAAAGAATTACAAAGAAACGGGCAGAAAGTGTTGGGAAACTTTCCTGAACTGAAAGCAGCTGGAAAGGAGTGTGATTAATACCATTGACAGGGAAGTCTGTTTTGAAGGGGAGGAGGAATCAATAGAGAAAGAGAGATACAGAAGAAAAACAGCTAGGCTGGAAATATAATGTGAGATTCACCTCATTTATTTTTCGCCTTTCCCATCTTCCTGAATATTATGCCCATGTACATACAGGTATCACCCGGTTTTCAAAAGTTTGCTTTTCGCCACTTCCCTTTCCAAATGACTTACACAAGGACATTGTTTCACTAACCAAAATGTATCCGAACAGGATTTTCACTTTTATGAAGCAAGCCGAATTTTTTCCCATGTAAATTAGTGCTACTGCACTTTACACCATATCAACTTGCCAACGGTTTAGTAGGAACACACTGCTTATAAATAGTGAAGGAACCCTGTATATATCTAAGATCATGTTTAAAGCAGTTTGATTCCCTCTGTCTGTCCCCCCTAAGTGTGGTCATCTTCTTATATCCATTAATTAGATATGGGTATCTCTGACTGGGGCAGCATGGGTTCATTTTTCCAGTTGCCCTTGAGAAGATCTTGAGCCACTGCAGTCCACGTGTTTGATCTGATTTGGTTTCATTTATTTTAGTCAAATGTACAATGCAAAGGTTTGTTTTTATTGTAGTGCAGGCAAGAAACAAGAAAACAGAGATCACAGGGTCCTTGGACAGAGTGAGGCATACATGGTTAAAGCATCACAGGAGGTGTGCAAAGTAAGATCGACATTAGAAAGATTAACATTATTTGAATAGTGAGAGATGTCAATTTGTCAGTCTAATAATGGTAGGGAAGGAAGTGTCCCTGAGAATGCTGGTCCATGTTTTCAAACCTCTGTCTCTTCTCCCTGTTGGAAGAGGTTGTAGGAGATCATTACCAGTTTGGGAGAAAGATCTTTGATGTTGCCAGCCTTTCTGCTACAATGACAAGTATAAATGTACGGAAGGTTGTCTTCCGTGATGGTCTGGACTGTGCACAATACCGTCTGTAATATCGTTTGGTCCTAGGCAGAGCAGTTACCATGTTAGATCATTATGCACCCGAATAGAATGCTTTGAGTTGCCAGTATGCAGAGCACTGGGAGACGGGCGGTTTCAAAATAGTTAGATGTAACAATTGGCTGTTAACTGGATACCCACGTTCTGGTTGCTCTTTTGACAACAATTGAAATTTAACTGGTAATTTTAAATTATGTCTTTTATACCAAAACCTTGCCAACATCGAACCAATGAGCCATCACCTGCTTCATACGAATAGAGAAGCCCACGAAGGAGAAAGAGACAGAAACAAAGGGAAGGAAAGAGAGAAAAAACAGCGAGGGATACAGAGGGGCAGTCAGTCAAAGAGAGAAAGGAAACAAAACAAGGAAACAAACAGTCACATGTGCAGGGAGAAGGGAAGATAATAGGTTCAGGGAAAGGAACAGAAGACAGGGAAAAGGAAAACACAGGGAAATAGGCAGTGTGAGATCACACAGTGGGAGATAAAGGTCACAGGGAGCTGGGGATAGGGTCAAGGGGAGCTGGGGGGAATGGGAGGAGCTGGGGGTGATGACCAGAGAGACCTGGGCGTGAGCACTGAAGAGAGCTTGGGGTAGGGAGGTGAGGATTTATTTTGTCCTGCGCCAAGATATCCAGGCAGATCATGGATCAAGGTAAGCATGGATGTACTGAACGATGGCTGTAAAATATGATTGAGGGGCATATAGGTTACCCTGCACAGGGTGTGCGCTAGGCGAGGTCAATATGAACTAAATCAGCATTATCTGAGGTTAGAGAGTCCATTCATCGGTCTAATAACAGCTAGGAGGAAGCTGTTCCTGAACTTGCTGCTCTGTGTGTTTAAGCGTCTGTATCTTTTCTCCTGATGGAAGAGGTTGTGGGAAATATTTACAGACATATGATGTGTCTTTGGTAATGTTAGAACAAAGAACATTCCAGTACAGGAACAAACCATTCAGCGGTCCAAGCCTGAGACGATCCAAATCCTCTATCTCAACCTGTCTTCTAATTTCTGAAGGTCTGTATCCCTATGCTCCCTGCCAAATTCATGTATATTTCCCAAAACATCTTAAATGGAGCACCACTGGTCACAGTTACCCATTTTGAGAAACTCCCTTCCCCTACTACGCTCTGTCTCCTGTTGCCAAGCCAGTTCTTTATCCATGTAGCTAGCACACCCTGGACACTATGTGACTTCACTTTCTCCATAACCCGACAATGGGAAATCTTAGCAAATGTCTTCCTGAAGTCCATGTACATGACATCTACAGCCCCTCCCTCATCAATTAACATTGTCACTTCCTCAAATAATTCTATTAAGTTGGTAAGACAAGACCTTCACCACAATAAACCATGTTGCCTCTCACTGGTAAGACCATTTTCATCCAAATGAGAATAGATCCTATCCCTCAGTATCTTCTCTCGCAGCTTCCCTATCCCAGACGTCAGGCTCACCGGTCTATTATTAACTGGATTATTCATGCTACCCTTCTTAAACAAGGGGATTAGAAACTTCCCAGTCCTCCGGGACCTCAGTTGTGTTCAAGGATGTTACAAAGATATCTGTTAAGGCCCAAGTTATTTCCTCTCTCCTTTCCCTCAGTAATCTTGGATAGATGTTGGCAGCCTTTCTGCGGCAACGAACCATGTAAATAGAGTCAATGGTTGGGAGATTGGAATCCGTCATAGTCTGGGCTGTGAACACAATCTTCTGTACTTTCTGATGGTGCTGGGCAGAGTTGCCGTATCAGGCCATTATGCACCCGGACTGTACGTTCACAATAGTGCATCTGTAGAAGTAGTGCATGCTAAATATCCTGAGCCAAGTGAGGAAGGAGAGAAGTTTTTGAACCATCTTGGCTGTCACACCTATGTGAGAAGTCCAGGGTAAGCTGCCAGTTACCATCACTCCGAGGGACTTGACGCTCTGCACTGTCTCGACCGTTGATGTAGATAGGGGCTTGTTCCCTTCCTTTCGTTCGAAAGTCAATGATCAGTTCTTTACTTTTGCCGAATTTGAGAGGGAGGTGATTATCATTCCACCATGCCACCAAACCCATTATCTCCTTTCTGTGTTCAGACTCATCGGTGTTTGATATCCTTCCTGCTTTGGTGATGTCATCAGCCAACTTACTGTTGGCATTGCTTGGAATTTGGCAACACAGCCACATGTGTACTGGAGTACAGTAGCGGGCTGAGGGACGAAGCTGAGTGTGTACAGGGAGTACAGTAGGGGACTGAGGGACACAGCCGTGTGTGTACCGGAGTACAATAGGGGGCTGAGAACACAGCCGTGTGTGTACCAGAGTACAGTAGGGTGCTGAGGGACACAGCCGGGTGTGTACAGGGAGTACAATAGGGGACTGAGGGACACAGCCGTGTATGTACAGGGAGTACAGTAGTGGACTGAGGACACAGCCATGTGTGTACAGGGAGTACAGTAGGGGGCTGAGGACACAGCCATGTGTGTACCAGAGTACAGTAGGGGGCTGAGGACACAGTCGTGTGTGTAACGGAGTACAGTAGGGGGCTGAGAACACAGCTGTGTGTGTAATGGAGTACAATAGGGCTGAGCGACACAGCCTTGTGTGTACCAGATTACAGTAGGGAACTGAGGACATAGACGTGTGTGTACCGGAGTTCAGTAGGGGGATGAGGGACACAGCCGTGGGTGTATAGGGAGTACAATAGGGGACTGAGGGAAACAGCCATGTGTGAACCGGAGTACAGTAGGGGACTGAGGGACACAGCCGGGTGTGTACAGGGAGTATAGTAGGGGGCAGAGAACACAGCCGGGTGTGTACAGGGAGTACAGTAGGGGACCGAGGATACAGCCATGTGTGTACAGGGAGTACAGTAGGGGGCTGAGGGACACAGTCGGGTGTGAACAGGGAGTACAGTAGGGGACAGAGGGACACAGCCGTGTGTGTACAGAGAGTAGAGTAGGGGACTGAGGGACACAGCCAGGTGTGTACAGAGAGTACAGTAGGGGGCTGAGGACACAGCCGTGTGTGTACCAGAGTACAGTAGGGTGCTGAGGGACACAGCCGGGTGTGTACAGGGAGTACAATAGGGGACTGAGGGACACAGCCGTGTATGTACAGGGAGTACAGTAGTGGACTGAGGACACAGCCATGTGTGTACAGGGAGTACAGTAGGGGGCTGAGGACACAGCCATGTGTGTACCGGAGTACAGTGGGGGGCTGAGGACACAGTCGTGTGTGTAACGGAGTACAGTAGGGGGCTGAGGGATACAGCCATGTGTGTACAGGGAGTACAGTAGGGGGCTGAGAACACAGCTGTGTGTGTAATGGAGTACAATAGGGCTGAGCGACACAGCCTTGTGTGTACCAGATTACAGTAGGGAACTGAGGACATAGACGTGTGTGTACCGGAGTTCAGTAGGGGGATGAGGGACACAGCCGTGGGTGTATAGGGAGTACAATAGGGGAATGAGGGAAACAGCCATGTGTGAACCGGAGTACAGTAGGGGACTGAGGGACACAGCCGGGTGTGTACAGGGAGTATAGTAGGGGGCAGAGAACACAGCCGGGTGTGTACAGGGAGTACAGTAGGGGGCCGAGGATATAGCCATGTGTGTACAGGGAGTACAGTAGGGGGTTGAGGGACACAGTCGTGTGAGTGCAGGGAGTACAGTGGGGGGCTGAGGGACACAGCAGTGTGTGTACAGGGAGTACAGTAGGGGGCTGAGGGACACAGTCGTGTGTGTACAGGGAGTACAGTGGGGGGCTGAGGGACACAGTCGTGTGTGTACAGGGAGTACAGTAGGGGGCTGAGCACACAGCCGTGTGTGTACAGGGAGTACAATAGGGGGCTGAGGGACACAGTCGTGTGTGTACAGGGAGTGCAGTGGGGGGCTGAGGGACACAGTCGTGTGTGTACAGGGAGTACAGTAGGGGGCTGAGCACACAGCCGTGTGTGTACAGGGAGTACAGTAGGGGGCTGAGAGACACAGCCGTGTGTGAACAGGGAGTACAGTAGGGGGCTGAGAGACACAGCCGTGTGTGAACAGGGAGTACAGTAGGGGGCTGAGAGACACAGCCGTGTGTGAACAGGGAGTACAGTAGCGAGCTGAGGGACACAGCTGTGTGTGTACAAGGAGTAGAGTAGCGGGCTGAGGGCACAGCTGTGTATGCACAGGGAGTACAGTTGGGGGCTGAGGGCACATCTCTTGGTGCACAGAGAGTACAGTGAGGGGTGAGAACACAGCCTTGCGTGCACAGGGAATACGGTAGCTGGCTGAGGGTACAGCAGTCGGTATACAGGGAGTACAGTAGGGGGCTGAGGGGCACAGCCGTGTGTGTACATGAGTACAGTAGGGGGCTGAGGACACAGCCCTGAGTGTACAGGGAGTAGAGTAGGGGGCTGAGGACGCAGCCCTGTGTGTACAGAGAGTACAGTAGCGAGCTGAGGGACACAGCCGTGTTATGGTGTTGTGATTTGGAGATGCCGGTGTTGTTTTGGAGTGTACAAAGTTAAAAAATCACACAACACCAGGTTATAGTCCAACAGGTTTAATTGGAAGCACAATGATGAAGATTAATGTTGGTCTTCTTGAAGCAGGTTGAGACTTCAGCTTGTGGGAGGGAAAGTTTGAAATTGTATGTGAATACCTCTGTCAGTTGGTCCTCACAGGATCTGAGTGCTTAGCCGGGAACACTATCCAGGTCCTTCACTTTCCTTGATTTGACCTGCAGGAAGACTGTTCATGCCTTCAGCGATGACAGCGGGCGCAGGTACATCCGAGGCTGTCGGGGCAGGTTTCAGACTGGCAGTCACACAAGTATTCATCATAGACATCCCCTCGTTGACCTCCCTCCATCGTCATCAATACAATACACAGTGACATGGTTGGTGTGATCACCACTCAGTTAGTGTTGAGACGGAGTGACATCAATAGACTGGGATTGTGCGCCATAATGAAGTAAACTCACAACAAAAGGAGGTAGGGTGTGCTTCTACTGAGAGTCAGTGGTACAGGGAGTGAAGACTTTACAGGTGTAATTCAAGTCAAGCCACTGCTTCAACCTGAATGGAGTCAAGCACCGAGACTGTTGTGCCTTATAGATGGTGGACGGTTCTTAGGGAGCCAGGAAATGTATTATAAATGAACAAACTGAACAAAGGACTTGAGGTCAGTTTTGCTAAGTTTGCAGATGATATTGAGAAAGTGGGGAAGCTGCAGAAAGGCTTGAACAGTTCAGTACTGTGGGAAAACACGTGGCTGATGGAGCACAATATGAGAATATGCACTTTTGTAGGCGTAAGTGGGGAGACACTATATTCTAATAGGATCCATTAAATCTGAAGCCCAAAAGGATTTTGAAGCACTCGTCCTCTCTTATGGTTAACGTGCATGTTCAGTTGGCATTTAGGAAAGCAAAAGCAATGTTCGCATTCATTTCAAGAGAGCAAGAATGCAAGACGGGAGACATACTGCTGACAATGTAATGGGCTATGGACAGACAGCATTTGGCCAATTGTGAGCTGTATTAGACACTATCTCTGGAGAAAGATCTGCTGGTGTTGGAGGTGATCTATCCTGGTGATGACAGCTTGTCATATGAGCGGCAGTGTGTGCACTCGATGGAATTTAGAAGAATTGTGGGGGGTGGGGGCTGGGGGTGGGTTCTGTTTGAAACTAATGGATTACTGAAAAAAATTGATGCAGTCAGTATGTGGAAGATATTTCCACTTTTCATAGAGATAATGACAAAAAGGCACAGTATCAGAATGAAGGAATGGCTGAATGGCCTAAGTGTATTGCTATATCTCATGCCGTTTAGGACACCGGGTCTATTATTCAGTATAGACTTGTAAGTCTCTGACCTGCTCTTGTAACCCTTGTATTTGTATGTTGTTTTGACTTCACGTTCTGGTCAATGGTAACCCCTGTAATATGGACGGTGGGAGGATTCAGTATCAGCCAGTATTCCATTAATATTTTGAATATGAGTTGCTATCAGTGAGTCTCATCTGGCGGGAGTACATTCTCTCTATGATGATTGCCATTTTCTGTCTGGTATTTTCGAAGGATTGATCCAACAATGCGCCAGCATTGTTGATTTAAACAGAACAGATGCAATTTATCACAGCATTCAGCAACAATAAGTCATCGAATACTGAACACACTTTAATAACAGAAAAGTCTAAAATGTTCAATATTAGCAACACCGCTTTTCTGTTCATGTTCAAATCAGATAACCTATCCCATCGAGATGCTCAACTTGGAACTATTTTTTTGAAAAGATTTTTTTGGATGTGGGCACTGCTGGATGTGCCCAGCATTTCTTGCCCGTCCCCAGTTGTCCTTGTGAGGGTGGTGCTGAGCTGCCTTCTCGAACTGCTGCAACCTACCTGCTGTGCGGTGACCCACTAGTGACTAAAGAGTTTTCAGGGTTTTCGCGCAGCAATAGTGAAGGAACGGCAATGTATATCCAAATCAGGATGTTGACTCATTTGGAGGGGAATTGGAAGATGGTGCTGTTCGCAAAAGTCTACTGCCCTTGTCATTCCAAATGGAGTTGTTTAATCGTCCACCACCATTTACGATCAGATTAGCAGGACTGCAGAGCTTAATTCTGATGCATTAGAAGGAGCTGTCTGAGGATCTTTGGGTATTTCTCCATTGTGTCTTGTAGATAGTGCACACTGCTGCTCCTGAGTGACCGTGGTGAAAGGAGTGAATGCTTGTGGATGTGGTGCAAATCAAATGTGCTGTTTTGTCCTGGATTGTGTCAAGCTTCTTTAGTGGTGTTGGGGCTGCACTCATTCAGACAAGTGAAGATATTCCATCTCATTCCTGACTTGTGCTTTGTAGATGATGGACAGGCTATGGATAGTCAGGAGGTGAGTTTCTCGTGCAGTATTCCTAGCCTCTGATCTGCTGTTATATTCATGTGGCGAGTCCAATTGAGTTTCTGGTCAATGAAACCCCCCAGAATATTGATAGTGGGGGAGATTAGTGCTGATAATGCTGCTGAATACAAAGTGGTTATATTGTTTCTCAATGATGACAGTCATTGGCTGAACTTATGTGGCGCAAATGTTACTTGCCCAGATATTTTTGCTTAGGGCATGGCCTGCTTCCGTATCTGAGCATTTGCGAATGGTGCTGAACATTGTGCAGTCATAATCGAATATCCCCACTTCTCACCTTATGATGGAAGGAAGGTCATTGTTGAAGCAGCTGAAGATAGTTGGACCTAGGACATTATCCTAAGGGACTACTGCAGAGATTTTCTGGAGCTGAGATGACTGACCTCCAACAACAATGACCATCTTCCTATCTGTCAGGTATGACTCCTATAACAGAGTGTTGGCCCGCGGTACCATTTTTGCTTGGGGTCCTTGATGTCACAATTGGCAGAATGCAGCCTTAATGTCAAGGGCTGGAATTCAGTTCATTTTTCTATGTTTGAACCAAGTCTGTGACGAGTTCAGGAGCTGAATGATCCTGGCAAAACCCAAACTGGGCGTCACTGAGCAGGGTAGTTTTGAGCAGATGCTGCTTGATAGCACTGTTGATGACACCTCCCATGATTTTACTGATGATGGAGAGTAGAGTAAGGCGGTATTAGGATGGGTAGAATTTGTCCTGGGTTTTATGTAGAGAACACACTTGAGCCGTTTTTCCCCATTGTCGGTTTGTAAACATACTGGAACAGGTTGGCTAGGGGAGCGTGATGTTCTGGAGCACAAGTCTTCAGGACTATTGCTGGCATGTTATCAGGGCCTATAGCCGTTGCAGTATCCAGTGCCTTCAACCGTTTCTCGATATCAGTTAATCGAATTTGCTGAAGACTGCTCTCTGTAATGATGGGGACCACCGGAGGAGGCCGAAATGGATCACCCACTCAAAACTTCTGACTGAAGATTGCAATGAAAGCTTCAGCCTTATATTTTGCACTGATGTGCTGGGTTCTTCCATCATTGAGGTTGGGGATATTTGTGGAGACTCCTGCTCCGGTGAGTTGTTTAATCGTCCGTCACCATTCATGATCAGAATAGCAGGACTGCAGAGCTTAAATCTGATGCATTGGTTCTGTGATCGCTAAGCTCTGTCTGTCTCTTGCAGTTTATGCTATCTGGCACGCAGGTATTTGTGCTTGGAAGCTTCAGCAGACGAACATTTTATCTTTATATATTCCTGGTTCTGCTCCTGGAATGCCCTCCTGCATTCTCCATTGAACCAGGTTTAATCCTCTGGATTGATGGTAATGGTTGAGTGGGGGACATGCTGGGCCGTGATGTTACAGATTATGCTGGAGTACAGTTCTGCTGATATTGATGGTCCGCAATGTCTTATGGACGGACAGTCTTGAGTTGCTAGATCTGCTAAAAGTAGTGCCATTTAACATGGTGATAGTGCCACACAACACAATAGAGCTTATGGAGATAATAGACTTCGTCTCCACAAGGATGGTGTAGTGGTCACTTTTACCGATACTGTCATGGACATATACATCTGCAGTTGGTAGATGATTAAGGATGAGGTCAGGTATTTTTTTTACGCTCTCGTTCATTCCCTCACCACCTTCTGCTGACCCAATCTAGTAGCTATGTCCTGAGGAGCCGACCAGCATGATCAGTCGTTCTGTTGCCAAAACAGCAGGTGGTACGGTGTTTAGCACTGCTGTCTCACAGCGCCTGAGACCCGGGTTCAAGTTCCGACTCAGGCGACTGACTGTGTGGAATTTGCACGTTCTCCCCGTGTCTGCGTGGGTGTGCTCCGGTTTCCTCCCACAGTCCAAAGATGTGCGGGTCAGGTGAATTGTCCATGCTAAAGTGCCCGTAGCATTAGGTAAGGGGCAAATGTAGGGGTATGGGTGGGTTGCGCTTCGGCGGGTCAGTGTGGACTTGTTGTCCGAAGGGCCTGTTTCCACACTGTAAGTAATCTAATCTTAAAAAAAAAACACTCTTGACAGTCGACTTTGAAATCCCCCGGCCAGAATTCATTTTGTGCCCATGCCACAGTCAATGCTTTCTCCAAGTGTTGTTTAACATGGAGGAGGACTGATTCAGCTGAGGAACGACGTTACGTGGTAATCAGTAAGAGACACTTTTGTCCATGTTTAATTTCTGTTATTTCTGTAATGTATGATGCCGTGAGTAAGCCTATGTCGGGCTGTTTCTTGACTAGTCTGTAAGGCAGTTGTTCCAATGTTGGCACCAGACATCAGGTGTTAGTAAGGAAGACTGCAGGTTCTAAAGTGATGTTTCTAATGTTGACTTTTCCGGTGCCCATTTCCATGCCAGTTGATCCATCCAGTTTCATTTGTTTGAAACTTTGTAGGGATTGGTACAACTTAATGACTCATTGGACAGTTTCAGAGGGCGATTGGGAGTCAATGACATTGCTTTGGGTCTGGAGTTGCATGTCAGCCAGACTAGGTGAGGATGGAAGATTCCTTCATTGCAGGATATTTGGGAACAGGTGGACTTTTCTGACAATCGACAATGATTTCATTCTCAGCAGTAGATTCTTAATTCCAGGGATATTTTTACATTATTGGATTGAATTTCCACCATCTGCAGTGGCGGGATTCAACCTGGATCCACAGAACAAGAGTTGATTTTTTTTCTGGATTGATAATCTATTGGTAATACCATGAGACATATTGGAACCACATGTTGTACCCCGCTGCCATTTCTTGTGTTACCCTGCTTTTCATTCATTTCTTATGTTTTTTCTGGAATCTCATCCTTAATTAAATCCTGATTGAAATATACAGTCATCAACGCCTTCTCGTCTACTCGAATTTCATTAAGTCTGTTTTGTTTGAACAGATATTTCAAGGCAGCTGTACACGAGAGAAGAGCAGGAAAAGATAATGAGTGATTCTGCACTATCTCTGTCATCGGACCAGCATGTCTGTCCAGGAAGTATTTATTGTGGGTCACAAAACCTCAATTATTATGGCATGGAGGGAGGCCATTCAGCCCATTGTGGAGTCACAAGCTCTCGAACTGCACAATTGGAGTTATAGAGAGTGTGTGAAGAGAGATTTTGTGAGAGAGAAGTAAACAGAGAGAGAGCAAGTGAAGGGAGATAAACTGAGAGCGGAAAGAAAGGGGAGCGACTGACTGAGTGTGAGAGGAAGAGGTGTTAGATGAGGGTGAAATTGGATAGATCAGAAGACTGCATTATGGTAGATAAATATGGACAGACAGAAGTTAGAAGCGTTATTTAGAAATTCCTCTGGTCGGCAAGCCCTTTGTCTGGGCGCCATACATTGTGAGCACTATGCTGATACTGGCTGTCATCCCAGATTCAATCGTTTTTGCCTTTGTTAATTCCAGACACATCTGTTTCAAGTCCCATTCTAACCACGTGTCCTTTGGAAAATAATTGCACTTGAGATGTGTAACTTGTTCGCTACACAAAATCTGAAAGATGGGCAGACAGTATATGGTGGGTCACGTCATTGGCTCGTATTCTAGAACCACAGAATAATAATCTGTTGATACCGGCTTGCCTTATGCTCATTAGAGAAGGCAGTGGGTCATCTTTCTCTGGTCAAGTCTCTGTTTAACTGCAAACCCACGGCAATTTGTTTTACTATTTATTGTCCTGTGGAACTGCTGAAACAACCACTCAATTCAAGCTCGGCATAACATATTGGCCTGACCATGGTCGCACACATCCCGTGACGGCAGAACAAAAGGAAAGGTAGCTCCCTTCCTCTGCCTGCATCCCATATTCCAACGGCTCATTTCTATTCAGTTCGGTAGACATTCACTGTTTTAGATGTATTCTTTGTGTTTGGGTCTCTGCCAAGAGTGATGTCCATCTCCATGGGCACCTCTGGTGCTGGCTTTATTAATGCTGACCTACAGATGTGAAGCTATTTTTAAATTCTACATCAGTGGCAATGCATTGGAAATGAATGGTTTCCTGTCTCACACGAAAGAAATGGAGCCAGCTAAGTGATGGAAAGGAATTATTGTGATCAAACATGAGAGTGTTGTTGAGGCAGTATTTGGGGTATTGTGGACACATTTTCTTTCCATTATAAGGAGTGATCTCCTTACCACACAGAGAGTGAAGAAGAGTTCCACCAGATTAATCCCTGGGATGATGACACCATGAGGAGTGAGTGAAGATTGATCTCCAGCGCTGTGAGAGAAGAAGAGGTGATTGCATTGAACCCTGAGAGGGATGGACAATCACTCCTTATATTCTAAACATACAATGAGAAGGAGATAAATTCCATGACTGATATTTCACTCAGGATATATGATTGGGGATAGTTTAAGTGCCTGGGCGGATGTTACCCCCATCCACCCCAACCCCTACTCCCCATTGAGAGAGACGGAGAGGTCCAAGTTTTGAATAAACTCTCCTCACATTAGTACAGTGCAGTTGGTGTGTGATCCTGCACTGAATGTCATTTTATCCACCACCCCGACAGTAGCCACAATACCTTCATTCTAAAACAGTTAACTATTCCCAACAGCTTCTGACCTTCATGAAGAACATGAATCTACCTCCTCAGAGATGCAAGGTACTTCCTTAAGGTTTAGAACAGAAGTTTATAAGACATTGGAGTACAAATTAGGACAGTTAACCCATCGGGTCTGCTCCGTCTTTCAATCATCGCCGATAGGTTTCTCAAACCCATTCTCTGTCCTTCTCCCCATAACCCTTGTTAGGATATTATAGAAGCCCATGAGAGGACAGAGATGTAGTTACTTCTTAGGACATTGGGGGCGCTGTGAACCTATAGGTTAAAATGATGACCAAAGTAATTTTTAATTCTGGGATTATTGCCATAACAACTAACAAAGCTGATGTTCAAATGAAAGAACATCAGCAAGGTCAATTTTGCCTGCTAAACTAAGTGATTAGATTAAGGTAAACTATGTGATAAAAAGACTAGGAAAAATGTCTCGATCATAGTAATTCTTTGTGTCCATGATACAGAATGTTCCTAATATATGTAAAGCCTTTGTAAAAATGTTTCCAGAATACATAGAACCTTTGTTTGCAAATTATACCATTTTGAAGAAGGCTTTTGTTTGTGAAAGATCACGTTGCATGAATTGAGATTAGAAAATAGTATAACTAATGGAGCTTATCGATAGATTTTCAGAACTTGTACATTTTCTCCAGCGAACCATTCGATCCTTCGTGCTTCGCTGTAACAGCTAAGTTTCTGCTGCTAAATAAACGTACCTGCTTTTTATCAAATAATTGGGTAAGTGTGGTCACTCCTTAAAAGAACACGCTTGGACGAATTCCGTCCTAACACCCTTTATCCCCTGGATAATCAAAGACTATCCATCTCCATGTCAAATATACTCAATGACCTGCCCCCACAGCCTTCTATGGCAATAAATTTCACCGATTCACCATTCTATGGTCAGTTCTTATATTCAATGCTCCCAATCATAATTGAAATTGCCCTCCTAACTACTGCCTCAACCTGCAAGCTGACCTTGAGAGAACCCTGCACTAGAACTGCCAAGTTTCTTTGCACTTCAGATTTCAGAATTTTCTCACCATTTAGAAAATAGACCATGCCTCTATTCTTCGTGTCAAAGTGCATGACCTCACACTTTCCAACGTTGGAATGCATCTGACTATCTCTTTACCTGCCCAACTCCTTGTTCATCCTCTCCGTTTCCTCAATACGATCTGTCCATCTGCCTATCTTTGTATCATTTGCAAACTTAGCCAGTGTGCCCTGAATTCCCTCATCTAGATTGTTAATATAACAATAAAAAGTTATGATTCCAACACTGAGCATTCTGGATCACCACTTGTCCCCGGCTGCCCTCCTGAAAATTACTATTTTATCCCCACTCTCTGCTTCCTGCCAAACAGACAAGCTTCTATCCATGCCACTGCCTTGCCTCTAACAGCACGGGCCCTTATCATTCTCAGTAATCTCCTGTGTGACACCTTGTCAAAGCCCTTCTTGAATTCCAGGTGGATAACATCCATTGGCTGTGCTTGGTCGAGCTGCTCATTTCCTCTTCAGAGACTTCCAATAGATTTGTCAGGCATTAACTTCCCTTGATGAAATCATGCTCTATTTGCCCTAATATACCAAACATTTTCAAGTATTCAGAAATCTCATCCTTCACAATGGATTCCAGGATCTTACCCACGGCAGAGGTTAAACTATTCATGGTGGGTATTTTTTTTTTGTCTTTTTCCTTACTCTCTTGTTAAAAAGGGGTGTCACGTTAATGGGTTTCCTGTGCTCTGGGATCATTCCTTACTCTAGTAGTTCCTGAGAGATCACCACAATTGGCTCCACTCCCTCTTCAGCTATCTCCCTTATAATACTGGGATGTAGTCCATCTGGTCAACGTTATTTACCCAACTTCAGGCCATTACATTTTTTACTAGAATGTTCTCCATAGTGGTGGCCATCATACTCAGCTCTGGCTCCTCAATCTCTTGAATGTTTAAGGTATTACTCGTGCCTTCCACCATGAAAGATGATGCAAAGTAATTATTCTGTTCCTTGGGCATTTTATCGTTCCCTACTGCTATATCTCCA
This sequence comes from Hemiscyllium ocellatum, assembly GCF_020745735.1. Taxonomy (NCBI): domain Eukaryota; kingdom Metazoa; phylum Chordata; class Chondrichthyes; order Orectolobiformes; family Hemiscylliidae; genus Hemiscyllium; species Hemiscyllium ocellatum. The sequence goes on along the minus strand of NC_083414.1, from coordinate 85,663,435 downwards.
GTATCATTTTCCAGCAGTCCAATGTTCACTTTTGCCGCTCTTTTATGCTTTATATATCGAAAGAAACTGTTACAGTCTTCTTTTACATTACTGGCTAGCTTACCCCCATATTTAATAATCTCCCTCCTTATTTTATTTTGTTTGCCCTCTGTTTTGTCTTTGTAAGCTTTCCAATCCTCAGGTTTCGCACTGCACTTTGACACATTATATCAGTTCTCTTTTGCTTTTCTGCTATACCTAACTTCCCTAGCTAGATATGGTTGTCCCATCCTCCCAATACCATTTTTTTTTCCTCAGGATAAATCCCTGCTGTATCCTGAATTACTACAAAAAAACTCCTGCCATTGCTGTTGCACTGTCTTTCCTGCTGGACCCGTCTCCCATTCAATTCTACCCAGCTCCTCACTCAAGTCTCTGTAATTGTCTTTATTCAGCTGTAATACCATTACTTTTAATTCTAACTTCTCCATCTGAAAGTGCAGAGTAAATTCAATCATATTATGTTCACTGTCACCTTAAGCTCCCCTCACCTAGTCTGCCTGCACAATCTGCTCCAAAAAGCCATCTCATGCACCTCCCACACATTCATTTTCCTGCCAACCACTATCAATCTGAATTCCCAGTCCATCTGTATGATCACTGTAACTTTGCCTTTCCTACAGATCTTTCTAGCTCCTGGTGTATCTTACACCACAGCTCCCTGTATATGACTCCAACTGCATTATTTCACATTTTTAATACCCCAATTCTACAGAAACAGATTCTACACCATCTGACCTTATTTAATTTCGTATTATTGATTATTGATTCAATTCCATTCTCAATACTCAGACAACTGTGTCTCTCTGCCCACCTGCCTATCTTTTCCACAAGATGAATATCCTTGAATATTCTGCTCCTAGTCCTGATCCTCTTGCACCGATGTCACTGTAATGCCCACTATGTCGGACCTGCCAATTTATGGATGAGTCATAAGCTCATTTACCTTATTCCTTATACTGTATGCACAGTTCAGTATTGTATTACCCGGCACTCTTCTCATTGTCATTTTTTGTCCAGCTGTTGGTACCTACATGGACCCTGACCACTGGATCATTCCCCTCCCGCTCCAAGTTCTGCAACCCAGATGATATATCCCAAACCCGAGCACCATGTAAGCAACACAACCTACAGAACTCTTAATCCCGATCACGGAGAACAGTATCTGATGCTTTTAACTGTACTATCCCCAATTATCCAGCACTGGGCAGCATGGTGATACAGGCAATGCTGCCTCACAGTGCTTGGGACTCGGGTTCATTTCCAATCTCTGGACCCTGTCTGTGTGGACTTTGTACATTCTTCCCGTGCCTGCATTGGGAGCCTTAATTCTTTTCTCTCTCCACAGTACCTCTCTGTGTTTGCTTCAGATTTCTACTATCTACAGTTTTTTTGCTTTTGTTCGATTGAGAAATGCAGCAAATGTGACAGGTTTTTGTAAAAGCAGCCGTGGTTCGCGGTTTCCTCTGGGTGTTAAGGAATCGTGCCCGGTCACATGTCTGAGTGCAGTGTCCCTGGATGCCCAGTCCATCTCTCTCAGTTCCCTCAGTAGATCGGCACTACATGCAGCATTTCCTTATGCCACCCCTGGGACTCCCCACACCCCATTGCCTGGCACTCGATACTCCCTTCGCAGGACTGTGCACACAACGACACTGGGAACTTTCTGACCCGCTGGAGATGCTGGGTAAAGACCCTATCATTGAAAGGAACAGAATCCAACTGAAAAGCAAAGCTGAGTAAACAGGCTGAATTACATCCATCTGCTCTAACATTTTCTAACCTTCTGTTTATCCTCGTCCATCTGCAAATAGATGGCCCATATGTATACCTTGTCAAACAGGTTTGGTGGTGGGGATAAATACCAGATCCGGTGGTGATTGGACTGATTCAGTGGTCTCACTTCCCTGACGTCACACTTAAGTTTTTTATTATCAGTTTAAAGAAAAGGTCTTGCTGGAGTTGTGCTGGAAGGATATTTTGGCCATATTAGAATATGTCACGTACGAGTAAGGTTAGGAATCGTAAGGTAGCGCAGTTAAATACACGGTCGGGGAGGCAGCACTTCCGATATGTGGATCATTGGGATTCCCGAGTCGGGAGGATATACACAAAAAGGACGGGATGAACCTGAACTGGCAACAATTTGCGATTGGTGGATTATTGGGATTCACGGGTCAGTAGGATACACACAAGAAGGACAGGATGCAAATGAACTGATAACAATCTCCGATATGTGGATCATTGGGATTCCCGGGTTGGTAGGAGATAAACAAGACGGACAGGATGGATTGGAACTGGCAGCAATCTCCTGGCAGACAAGTTAGCTATTGTCTTTACGAGGGTTCAAACTAGAATGTGGTGGGAGGGGTGTGTGCAACCACAGCAGTAGGTCCAAAGGTACAGTGAGTGAGGGGGAGTTGGAAAATAATCCCAGTACAGCTAAGACCGAAAAAACAAAACAGAGGGTACTGAACACAGTGGCCTGTCAGACTGAAGTGTGCTGATTTTAATACGAGGAGTCTGTTTGTTTGAACAGATATTTCAATGTTGCTGCATGTCAGAAAATACGAAGAGATAATGGTTCATTGTCCACTGTGTCCTTCACTGGACCAGCTTGTCTCTCCAGGCACCAAAACTTGTTACTGTGGGTCAGAGAACTTCAGAATTAATACAACACAGAAGGAGGCCATTCAGCCCACCATGTGTCCATGAGCTCTCCAACCTGACAACTTGGAAATAGAGGGAATGATCGGAGCTAGACTGAGAGGGAGAGAAATAAACAGAGAGAAAGACAGTGAAGTGAGATAAATAAAGTGAAGAAAGGGAACGACAGAGTGAATGAGAGCAATGCGTGTCAGATGAATGTGATGTTAGATCAGGAGACAGCATGAGGAGAAATACACAGAAATGTTTTTTAGAAACTCTCACAGACTGTAAGCCCTTTGTCTGGTGCCATACCCTGTGATCACCATGCTGATACTGGCTGTCATCCCAGATCATTTATCACCAATAACATCCCAGAGCTGAGTAGCTGTCAGCGAAACACAATCCAATAGACCAATAGACTGGTTCCAGGGAGAAGGTAAATTTATTTAAATATTCTGAGCCAACAGGAGATTGTAGACCCTCTAGGCACTGCGTGAGAGGTAGAGTGGAATCTCAGTGAATGGAATCACTGGCAGAGGGGAAATCAGGATCTCAGCTGTGGGTCAAATAACGATTAATAAAGTTTGCACACCACCTCCATGGTTTTGTATTTCACATTACAATTTATATAGTCCCACAAAGCAAGTGTATTTTAACAATATTGTCTTTTTGTAGTTTTCATATTTTGGTAGATACAGAAAAGCTTTTTTATCCTTGTATTTGTGTTGAATAAATACATTTTATTACTGAGGAAGAAAGGACCTGCTCCGATGGGACATTCGTCATCTGAACCGTGCTGGGACCAGAATCCGAGTGAATTCTAACCAAAGCTGTAGACAGAGCTTTAAACTGATTAGGGGTGTGTGTGTGTGTGTGTGTGTGTGTGTGTGTGTGTGTGTGTGTGTGTGTGTGTGTGTGTGTGTGTGTGTGTGTGTGTGTGTGTGTGTGTGTGTGTGTGTGTGTGTGTGTGTGTGTGTGTTGAGGCGGGGGTCCAGTTATAGGGTTTAATTAGAAAAGCCGAATTAAAAGACGAGATAAGAGTACAGAACTCAGGACAGGTTATTAAAATCTTCAGCACATACACAAATAGGATAAAACATCTGGAAATGTTTAACATATCAAACTTCAAACGCACTGCAAAAATTAATGACAATGAGAAGAGGGACGGCTAATGCAGGACTGAAGAGGTTACAATTGAATGCATGCTGTATGATGAATAAGGTAAATGAGCTTGTGGCACAGAATTAAATCAGCAGGTAGGAAGAGATGGACATCTGAATATTTAAGGATATTTATCCTATCGAAAAGATATGCCGGTGGGCAGAGGGAGTGGATTTGCATTATTAGTAAGAAATGAGATTAAATCAATTGTAAGAAAGGAAGTAAGGTCAGATGGTGTAGAATCTGCGTGGGTAGAATTGAGGAACTACAAAGGTAAGACAACCACAGTTGAAGTCTTGTACAGGGCTCCAAAGAGTAGTCAGGACGTGGGGCATAAGATACACCAGGAGATAGAAATGATGTGAAGGAACGGCACTGGTAACATCAGATTTGTAGTGGTTCACAAGAAAAGGAATTTTAGGAATGTTTATGAGATGGCTTTTGGAGCAACTTCTGGTGGAGCCCACTCGGGAACAGATGATACTGGATTTAATGACGCAGGATTCGTAATGGAGATTAGGGTGAAGGTAAACTTCGGAAGCAATGATCAGAACATGATTGAATTTATTCTGCAATTTGAGAGAGAGAGAAGATAGAATCAGAGGTAACAGTATTTCAGCTGAATAAAATCAGCTACAGAGGCATAAGGGAGAAGCTGGGTAGAATTGACTGGGAGAGGGGTCAAGCATGAAAGACAGGGGAACTGCAATGGCAGCAGATTCCAAGATTAATTCAGAAGTCACAGCAGGGATTCTTGACGAGGAATAGAGGCATGGTACAGGGAGGACGAGGCAGCCAGGGCTGACGAGGGAAGTCAGGGATTGCATACAAGCAAAAGAGCAAGCATATAATGTGGTGAGGGGCAGTGGGAAAGTAGAGAAATGGAAACTTACAAAGACTAACAGATGGGAAAAAAGGACAGAGAAGATTAGATATGGAGGTAAGCTAACCAGCAATACAAAGGAGACTGTAAGAGGATCTTTAGATATATAAAGTGCAAAAGAGAGGGAAAAGTGAATATGGACCACTGGAACATGATGCTGGAGAGGCAGTAGTGGAAAACAAAGAATCGAATGAGGAACTAAGCGTTCAATGTTCATGGTGGAAGACACGTGTAATTTCCCAAACATTGAAGGGAGTAAGAGGACAGAGCTGAATATGGTGGCCATCACTCAGAAGAACATGCTAGAAAACTGAATGACCTGAATTTGGATAAATCACGTGAACCATATGGACTACACTCCAAAATTGTAAGGGAGATAGCGGAAGAGGCAGTGAAAGTGAAAGTGGTAATCTTTCAGGAATGACTAAAATCAGGAATGGCTGGAAAATTGATAACGTGACACTCCGTTTAATAAGGGAGTTAGGCAGAAGATGGAAAATTACAGACTGATTAGCCTAACCTTGTTTGTGGGTAACATACTGGAATCCATCGTGAAGAATGGGATTTCTGAATACTTGGAAGTATATAGCAAAATAGTGCAAAGTCAGCATTGTGTCATCAATGGGAGGTCATATACAGCTGGAATACTTTGAGGAAGTAACGACCAGATTTGACCAAAGAGAACCAGGAGATGTTATCCACCTGTTTCTTTAAAATCCTTTGATATGGTGCCACGCAGAAGGTTGTTGAGAAAGATTAGGGCCCCTGGTGTTACAGGCAAGGTGCTAGCTTGGATAGATGCATGGCTGTCAGACAGAAAACAGAGAGTGGGGATAAAAGCATTCATTGACAAGTGGTATTCTTCAAGATTCAGTGTTGGGGCCACAAAATTCGCTTTGTGCACTAATGGTCTACATGAAGGAATTGAGTGCATTCTGACTAGGTTTTCAAACAGTACAAAGATGGAATAGAGGGATAGGTAGCATCGAAGAGGTGATTCGGCTGCAGGAGGGTGCAGTAGCACCGTCTAGCACCCCCCTGATGTTCGCCTTCCAGACCACCAACCTTGGGTTACAACGCATCATCCTCCGGCATTTCTTCCATCGACAGTCAAACCACACCACCAGAGATATACTAACCTCCCCACCCCTATCAGAATTCTACAGAGACAATTCCCTTCACCACTCCCTCGTTAGGTTCACGGACCCTCCCTCCCACATCTCAACAAGCCACCTTCCACTCCTGGAATCTTCCCTTGCCAGTGCAAGAGGCATGAAACCTGTGCCAACAACTTCCTCCTCACCTCAATCCAAGGCCCAAAAGGATCCTCCCACATCAGGCAGAGAAGATCCTGTGCATCCAAACACCTCATCTCCTCTGTCCATTGTTCCTGGTCTCCTCTACACTGGGCAGACAGGACGTGAACTTGAGAACGGTTCAGGGAACACTCTCCGTCACACACCCAACAACACCACTTCCCTGTGGCTGAATTCTTCGCCTCTCCCACCACTCCTCCAAGGACATGAAAGTCCTTGGCTTCCTCCACTGCCACATTCTAGCCACCAGACGTTTTCCACATTGGAACCCTTCAACCACACGCTATCCGGCGTAATGTCACCAGCTTCCTCATCTCCTCTCCCTCCACCTTATCCCAGATCTAACCCTCCAACTGAACACCGCCTGTTGAACTGTCCTACCTGTCTATCTTCCTTCCCGTCTATCCACTCCACCTTCCACTCGCACCACTCACCTCCATTTAGCCATTATTTTCCAAGCTACCTTCGTTCCAGCCCCTCCCATTCATCTCACAACCTCCTTCCGCCCACCCACTTCATTCCTGATAAAGGCTTTATGACTGAAACGTCGAATATTCTGCTCCTCAGAGTCCGCCTGACTGGCTGTGCTTTCTAGCACCACACATTTTGACTCTGATCCCCAGCATCTGAGGTCCTCACTTTCTCTTGCTGAAGGAATTGCACAGGTCAGGGGAGTGAGCAAAGAAGTGGCAGGTGGAGTATAACTTGTGTAAGTGTGAGGTCATGCAATTTGCCAGGAAAAATAAAGGCATGGACTATTTTCTAAATAGCGAGCTAGTTCAGAATCTCCGGGGGAGGGGGGGGAGGCGTTGCTAGTCCAAGGATCTTGAAAGGTAAACCTGCAGGTTGTCAGCAGTTGGGAAGGTAAATAAAATGATTCCATTTATTTCAAGAAGGCTTGATTATAAATGCAGGAATGTATTTCTGAGGCTCTATAAGATTTTGGTCAGGCTACAGTTGGATTATTGTGCACAGTTTTGGGTCCCATATCTCAGGAAGGATGTACTAGCCCTGGAGCATTTTCTGATAAGATTCTCGAAAGTGGTCCCAGGACTGAAAAGCTTAACATATGAAGAACATCTGAGGGCTCTGGGTTTATATTTGATAGAGTTCAGAAGGATGTTAGGAGGTCTAATTGAAACTTACAGAACATTGAATGACTTGAACAGGGTAGATTTTGGGAAGCTATTTCCAATGGAGGGGAGACTAGGACCGAGGGGACAGAGTAAAAAGAAAACCTTTTCAAACACAGATAAAGACGAACCTCTTCAGTCGGACAGTGGTGAATCTAGGGAATTCACTGCTACAGAAGGCTGTCGAGGCCAGGTCATTGAATATATTTAAGAGTAAGACACATAGTGTCTTGATTGTAAAGGGGATGAAGGGTTACAGATAGAAAGCTGAAGAATGGTGTTGAGAAGCTTAACAGCCATCATTGAATGGCGGAGCAGGCTCAATGGGCTCATTCCAGACGTATCCTGGAATTTGATCTACTTATGATTTTTAAAGAGTAACATCCCAGTATTGATGACTGGGAAATATCATGTTCCCTCCCTCCAGTCTCGGCAGCCATGTCCCCAATGATATAATCACACTGAAACTGAAAAGCAGTGCATGGTAGTTAATCACAGTTGATTGACATCGACAACATTAACAACATGACACTCACCTGCTCTCTCTGATCCTCGACTCACCATCTGAATTGTGTTTCACGTCATATTCTCTGTTTACATATCCATGCCATTTGTCCGTTATAACTCATGTTGTCAAAGGCACATTTGCCTGTCAGATTATGGACGAGAAAAGTTCTCTCGCAATTTTACTGACATTATAATCACTGATTAGTAGTTACAGACTGTATGTTTCCATTTATAAACGCAGAAACTTGTTTATGTTCTGACAATCCTTTGACATTTCTCCCATATCCAAGGAAGATTGAATGATTACACGCAATCAATCTACCATCTCCAATATTCCTTCCCTCAGCCACCCCCTCATATCCCAAGCTGAATGAGTAAATTTGAAACATTCTTTTAAATTTTAATAAAGTCAATATTGAACTCAAAGAGGTTAAATTGAGCTATTTGTTCAGTGACTGTGATTAATGTCAATCTCCGTGGATCCTAATTATCTATCGTTAAAAGATAAATGGGCTCTGTTCAATGTGCTATTCCATAGTGTGAGTAGGAGCATCACATACAGCACTAACGGGGATCTGAAGCTCGAGAGAGAAGGGGAGAAGACATCAGAATCTGAGAACATTAGACAGGAATGTTACAATAATGATTCATAATCTGAAGACCGTGGATTGGAATGTTCCAACAATGGATCCGAATCTGAGAACATGACACTGGAATGTTCAAACAATTGACAGGAGTTTATCCTCGGGTCTTCACTGGCTTTCTCAGCCTTGGATATCCTCAGCATCACGGATCTAGGATATCCTTTGGATTATTCAAGGTGGTTACTATACCATCTTCGCCATAGTTGGTGTTCCTAGTAAGTCATTATATTTGTCTACTAAACCGGGTTGAACTGGATTTCTGCTCATGATATGTACATTTTGGAAAGTGCAAGTCAATATCTGCAGTTCCAAACAAAAATGCATTTCCTTTTATATTATAACTATCAAACGATGATTTATAAATTACTCACTAATATGCGAGAAGGAACCAGACTCTTCTCAAACTCCATAATCCATTTTGTCTTTCACAGATTTACATCTTTATGTCCTCTCCACTCACCAATCCTGTCCAATACCACCATCATGATATCCCAGTCTCGTCCTCAGTCTCAGTGCAACTTCTGAATAAACCATTTGTGCCTTTATTCAATCCGGATGCAACAGTTTCAGGTTACTTGTAATCACATGTCCGTCATTAAATAATTGATCTTGAGAATGTTTAACTTGTTCTCTGCACGTAAGGGAAGACAGTTTATGGTGTTCAAGCCGTTGACTCATAATCTAGAGCCACAGAATAATGGCCTGTTGATATCTCATGAAGGAAATTGGGGAGCTTAAAAGCAACCATTATCATTTGTTATGAAAAACAATCTGCTTGCCTCAAGTTCTTTAGGGAAGTCAATGTGTCATGCTTACCTCGTCAAGTTTCCGGGTGACTTCTGTGATGAACACGTGGGTGTACTGTATCTTTGAGAGAACTAAAACCAACAATAACTACTTGACAGCACCAAGAGTTCTGAAAAATAGATATAGTGTATCATTTGGTCGAACAACCCGATTAGCTCATTGTGTTGAAACAAATTCAGCAAAACATTTTAAAATATACCCCAAAATACCAACCTTCAATCAAGTATTACTTTGTTATATTGGCAATCGTAACAGCCAATGATACAATCCAATAGTTTGGCGGTACAAGACCATGGAAAATTGAACAGTTTAGAGGAGAACTGCCAAGCTACCATCATGCAAAGACTGCCTGAAAAATAGCTCTCCTTTGGGTACCCTTATTGATTAGTAACTAGTGAAGTAGAGTCCCCAAGATGAAAAGAAGACAGGAATATGGAGAAGAATCGAAAGCTTCCTGATTTTGAGATAAGAAATTTTGTTCTGTAAATCTTGATTAGGAGTCTTACCGGCCTAGGATTGTGGAGGGGGAAGGTCAAAGACAGGTTAGCGGAAGAAGTTGTAAATAGTTGTTCGTTTATTATTCTCTGTTATACTTTAAGGAATAAAGATATTAATTTTTACTTTAAATAGATTTGGACTCTAGAATTATCACCGATTACAGCATGTGATAAATCTTTTCTCCGTTGTTGGTTTTAATTAAGCATGAAGATTTATCATGTGTTGTAACACTACAAACCCACAGCAATGTATTTTACTCTTTATGGTACTGTGGAACAACTGAACCAGCCACTCAGTTCAAGATCTGCATAACATGCTGCACTGGCCAGAGCTTCATGCATCCTGTGAGAGAAGAATAAAGGTAAAGGTAGCTCCGTTTTCTGTATTGCTGCATCTCATTTCCATTCAGGTACATGATCATCCCCTATTTTAGGTGTATTCAATCTCATTGAAATTCTCCCTGAGAATGATGCACATCTACATAGGTATCTCTGGTGCTGACTTTATTGATGCTGAAGTACAGATGTAAGGGACTTATAAATTCCATGTCAGTCGTAGTGCATAGAGAAGGAATGGCTTTTTGTGGCACTGGAAAGAAATGGCGATGTCTAAGTGAGAGAAAAGATGTTTTTTGACAATCCCTGAGAGTGTTGTTGAGGCAGTATTTGGGGTCCTGTGGATATACTTTCTCTCAAGTTTCACCAGCCTAATCCTTGGGATGATGGCACCATGAACAGTCAGTGAAGCTCAGAGAGATAATAAGAGATTGCAATGAAACTTAAGGGGGATGGACAATCACTCATGATGTTCTAAACAGACACTGATACAGTGATAAGTTCCATGGCTTTTTTTCACTCAGATTACATGATTCCCGATAGCTTAAGAGCCTCTGAGACCGTTCGACCCAAACACTCTCACTCCCTATTTCAACTGAGACAGAGAGAGAAAGAAAGGGGGCCGGGGGAGAGAGAGAGAGAGACAGAGACAGAGGTTCAGGAAATGGCTTGATCATCTGAATTACCTGATCCTGTTCCTTTTGTCCTCATTTCAGTGATTGCAAAGTTAATGGCTGTAATTTTCCTGAATGTCCTTTTATTGAACGTTGCAAACAGAGGGGATAAAGTATTTTGTGAGTCATCTCTGGTTGAGTTATGGGGACTGTATTCACGGTGAATCTGGGTCTATAATATCACCAACAAATGAAGCACAAGTTGCAGAGAGGAAATACTCTGTAAAGAGACCAGAGGCGTCTGTCGAAACAAATAACATTTTCCAACTGACACCAAACCATGTGTGACAGTCTTGAGGGAATGAATGAGATCCTGTATTACTGTTGACCAGGTATTTTGGGCAAGTGACCTCCATCTGCTCCTTGCAGGAGATGTGAGGGGTTGACTAGAACATAGTAACACAGAACTGAGCAGCAGGAGTGGGCTATTAAATACTTTGTCACCGCTTCATGTGCTTTTGCTCAAAGCAGCATGTTTCTATCTGTATACCATTTCACAACATACCAAAAACAAATTTTAATAAATGCAAACGTCCAGGCACCACAATCCTCTGGGGAAGGGAAATTCCACTTGAACAGCCTTTTGAGAATTTCTCATTTGTATTCCAACAAATGTTGGAGGGTCACTATGTCCTTTCTGAGTCCCACTCCTCCACTGGTTCAACCCATCTTAAATGCTGCCAGTTTAGTGAGGTGGCCAATGATTTACGTCTCAGACTCCGCCATTTTCTAGAAAAATGTGAGACACAGAGAGTTGAACTCATAACAAATGGTAAAATGATAGAGTTCCCCAAAATGTTATTCTGCCTTTGAAGTTATTCTGATCACACCATCTACTGGTAGTGGGATTTCTTTCTGGAACGATGGGATTTGGCTGAATTCCCTTCATTTCAGGCAGTGGAGAGATTTAAATGAATCCTCACTAGGAATCCTTCACAAGTGGTAACGATGACGGGAGGATTTTATGATCTCACACTTTGCTATGGGGCGGAACAAAGTAAGAGAGAGGGATCAATCGGCTGCTGCCTCTCATACAGGGAACATTTTTCTCACTCTCTGTGTTGGAACATGCAATTTTGTCACTGAACATCAAACTGGACCATGTGCGAACTCCTGGAACATTCTCTGGAAAACCTGATTCTGGATTATATGCAGGTGCGTCATTGCTCTTGTTGTACACAATTCCTTCCAATCACAAAAAAATGTCCCCACTTTATAATTTGAAGATATGCTTACATGTAAATATTGGTAGCTGTCTTTATAGTATGTGTGTTAATATCAATACATATTTTTCTTAAAGTCTATTCTCTAGCTTTAGTCTCCCTGACAGGAGATAATATGCATCCAGGTGATACACTTTTCAGAAAGACATGGATGGTTCAGTACTATTTCTCAGCTAAGATCAAAAGTGATAATCCCCCATAACAAAAGGCCGGCATTCCAGGAATGAGTAAAGGGAAACCTCTTTGAAAATCTTCGAAAATAATTATATCTTTTTATTTTAGTGTTAGGGGATCAATCCTGCACACAGGACATCAGGTGTGGTCTCAGCAATTCCCTGTACAGATGCAGTAAAACATTCCTGTAATTAAACCTGATACCTTTTTTTCCAAAAACAGCATCATTCCACTTACGTTCCAAATCACTTGCTGCATCTGACTTCATATGATTCATGTCGCAAGAACATGGAAACCTCCTGTATCACAGAGTTCGGCAATCTCTCTCCATTTGAATTGTTTGCCATTGATTCATCCTTCATGCCAAAATAGGCAACTTACCTTATGTTGTTTCTGCAGAAGGTTTGCTCACTCACCTTCCCTGCCTGTATCACATTGCAGACTCACTACCTCCACTTGACGACACATTGAATGACCATCTTGCTGTATGAGCTAATTGAGCTCCAAGCCATTCCCTCCCCTTCCTCCAGATCTGATCTCTGAGGCATTCCATCAGTTACAGCTTTGCAGGTTGAAAATAAACATTTATCTCTACTTTCTGTTTCCTGTAAGCAGCAGCTTCCCTGTTTCTGTGCAGCGGCTCAGGTGGGTTGAATGGCCTCCTCCTGGACTGTGTAGTGTACTGAATGAGCTGAATTACTTCATTATATACTCCTGTGTAATACCGTAGAGGGGCGGAATGGTCTCCTCCTGTGTCATTGTAACGATCCTGCCTGACTGAATGGAGTTTTCCCCAATCCTGTAACAGCATCGAGGGTTGGATTGAGGGAACAACACATCGGGTAGGGACAGCAGTATATCTCTGTAACAGCTTCGAGGGTGGATTGAGGGAACAACACATGGGGTAGGAACAGCAGTATATTTCTGTAAGAGTCTGGTTGAAGATTTGTAGCTCGGGTGTCCGTTGATGTGGTTCTGTTCGCCGAGCTGGAAGTTTTTGCTGCAAACGTTTCGTTCCCTGGCTAGGGAACATCATCAGTGCTATTGGAGCCTCCTGTGAAGCGCTGCTTTGATGTTTCTTCCGGTATTTATAGTGGTTTGTTCTTGCCGCTTCCGGGTGTCAGTTTCAGCTGTAGTAGTTTGTATGTGGGGTCCAGGTCGATGTGTCTGTTGATGGATGTTCTTGCCGTTTCCGGGTGTCAGTTTCAGCTGTAGTGGTTTGTATATGGGGTCCAGGTCTATGTGTCTGTTAATGGAGTTTGTGGATGAATGCCATGCCTCTAAGAATTCCCTGGCTGTTCTCTGTCTGGCTTGTCCTATGATGGTAGTGTTTTCCCAGTCAAATTCATGTTCCTGGTTGTCTGAGTGTATGGCTACTAGGGATAGCTGGTCGTGTCGTTTTGTGGCTTGCTGATGTTTATGGATGCGGATTGTTAGCTGTCTTCCTGTTTGTCCTATATAGTGTTTTGTGCAGTCCTTGCATGGTATTTTGTAAACTACGTTAGTTTGGCTCGTGCTGGCTATTGGGTCCTTTGTTCTAGTGAGTTGTTGTCTGAGTGTGGAAGTTGGCTTGTGTGCTGTTATGAGTCCTAAGGGTCGCAGTAGTCTGGGCTGTCAGTTCTGAGACGCTCCTGACGTATGGTAGTGTGGCTAGTCCTTTTGGTTGTGGCATGTCCTCGTTCCGTGGTCTATCTCTTAGGCATCTGGTGATAAAGTTGCGTGGGTATCCGTTTTTGGCGAATACCTTGTATAGGTTTTCCTCTTCCTCTTTTCGCAGTTCTGGTGTACTGCAGTGTGTTGTGGCTCTTTTGAATAGTGTCCTGATGCAGCTTCGTTTGTGTGTGTTGGGGTGGTTGCTTTCATAGTTTAGGACTTGGTCTGTGTGTGTTGGTTTCCTGTGTACCCTTGTGGTGAATTCTCCGTTGGGTGTTCTCTCTACTAACACGTCTAGGAATGGGAGTTGGCTATCCTTTTCCTCTTCTCTCGTGAATCGTATTCCTGTGAGTGTGGCGTTGATGATTCAGAGTGTTTTTTACTATTTCTGTGTTTTTGATGATTACAAAGGTGTCATCGACGTATCTGATCGAGAGTTTGGGTTGGATTTGTGGTAGGGCTGTATGTTCTAACCTTTGCATAACTGCCTCTGCTATGAGTCCCGAGATTGGTGATCCCATGGGTGTTCCGTTGATTTGTTCGTATATCTGATGGTTGAATGTAAAGTGTGTGGTGAGGCACAGGTCTAGTAGTTTAAGTATGCCGTCCTTGTGGATAGGTTCGGCCTCCTGTGTTCTGTTATGTACGTCCAGTAGGTTGGCTATTGTTTCTCTGGCTAGGGTTTTGTCAATTGATGTGAACAGTGCCGTCACGTCGAATGACACCATGGTTTCTTCTTTGTCTATGTGTGTATTCCTGATGATGTCCAAGAATTCCTGTGTTGATTGTATGGTGTGTTTGGATCCGCTGACTAGGTGTTTCAGTTTTTGTTGTAGTTCTTTGGCCAGTTTGTATGCTGGTGTCCCTGGTAGTGATACTATGGGTCTGAGTGGGATGTCTGGTTTGTGTACTTTGGGTAGTTCGTAGAATCTGGGGGTGTTGTTGCTTTCAGGTTTCATTCTTTGCTGGTCCGCTTTGGTTATCTGTCCATTTTTTTGTAGATTCCTTAGTGTGTTGATTATTCTATTGCTGAGTTGTGGTGTGGGGTCGGAATCCTTCATTTGGTTGGTGTTGGTGTCTGCGAGTAGTTGTTGTGCTTTATTGATGTAGTCTGATTTATCTAAGATGACCGTCATTCTGCCTTTATCTGCCGGTAGTATGATTATGTTCTTGTCATTTTTCAGTGCTTTCAGTGCTTCCCTCTCCTTGGTGTTGAGGTTATGTGTATGTCGTTTTCTTATCATCACAGCTAACAATCCGCATCCATAAACATCAGCTAGCCACAAAACGACACGACCAGCTATCCCTAGTAGCCATACACTCAGACAACCAGGAACATGAATTTGACTGGGAAAACACTACCATCATAGGACAAGCCAGACAGAGAACAGCCAGGGAATTCCTAGAGGCATGGCATTCATCCACAAACTCCATTAACAGACACATAGACCTGGACCCCATATACAAACCACTACAGCTGAAACTGACACCCGGAAACGGCAAGAACATCCATCAACAGACTCATCGACCTGGACCCCACATACAAACTACTACAGCTGAAACTGACACCCGGAAGCGGCAAGAACAAACCACTATAAATACCGGAAGAAACGTCAAAGCAGCGCTTCACAGGAGGCTTCAATAGCACTGATGATGTTCCCTCGCCAGGGAACGAAACGTTTGCAGCAAAAACTTCCAGCTCGGCGAACAGAACCACAACATTTCTGTAAGAGCCTCGAGGGTGGATTGAGGGAACAACACATGGGATAGGGGAAGAAGTTGCCCATTCGGCTTTTCCATTCAGAATGTTCATGGCTGATCCGAGTGCGTCTGACCATCCATTTCATGTCTGTTCCCAATAAACACTGACCCTTCTGTCCAGTTAAGATCAGTCGAGCTCAGCCTTGAATATCTTCAATAACCGAGTGTTCAATGCTCCCTGAGGATGAGAACACCACAGGTAGCAGGACACTAAAGTGAAAGGGACGTCCTTATTTCATTGTGGGTCTGTTATTTGAAAACTGTGTTAGCTGAACATCAAATCACCTCCTCTTTTCAGACATAAGGACAGAATAATTAGGAATAATTTGGAACATAATCCATTCCGGACTCCAAACCTATCCCACATTCCTACTGCCACTTTCCAATCAAATATGTATCACACCCAGTCTCTGCTGCTGTCTCAGGAAGAGAATGCCTGATAGCATAATACCGCAGGAGCATTAAGGAAATCAGCAGATTGAGGCCATTCAGCTTATTGAGTCGGAACTCCCGTTCAATAATTTCTTATATGTACCTCGACATCATTCTTCTGCCTTCTACCTGGAATCCTTGATCCCCTTACAAATCAAAAACATATCGAATTGTGTCTTAATGACACTAGTGTCTGGCCTCTGTCTATCTGTATATGAGTAACTGTGTGTGTGTGCGTGTGTGTGTGTGTGTGTGTGTGTCTGTGCCTCTGTTTGTTTGTTTCTGTATGTGTGTGTGTGAGGGAGCAGAGAGTATATGGTAACTCTTATCCTAACAGAGTGAGGAGGATATTGTTGCTTGCCAGTATTGTGGGCCATTTCTTCAGATCATTTCAGCGTCGAGGTGAGCCTCCCTGAATGTCTTGTCCAAATCTGTCACTAATAACGACACAGACCTCTCCCTCAGCTTCCAGAGACTCAGTTTAAGTAGAGTTTACAGATAGCAAGGAGAAGCAAATATCGGTGTGTTATATATTGAAACCAAAACGGTAGCAGAAAATCTGAGCATCATATGCTCTGAAAATTAGATAGGCAAATATTGTGGGTACCGCAGTCTTATTGAATGGTCTCAAGTTGCATCTAAGCTGTGTTAACTATGACAGCTGAAACAGTGAAAAATAAGTTCCTTAAGTGTATATGAGGTGGGTTGAAGAGTATGTTGCGAAGCAAAGTAGAGAGCAGGTTATTTTGGATTTGATGTTGTATGGTCAGAATGATGAATTATTAACCTTGGTCTGAAGCAGCTTTTAAGGGATAATGGCATTTATAAGATGCATTTTACAAGGTGTCGGCATCAATATAGAATACTTGAATATTCTAGTCAAACGTCATGGAAGACTGAGGCAAGAGTGTCAAGATATCTTCAGTGAATTTGGAAAGTACAACATAACATTCAGTGGGAGACAAGCAATGGTTGTTAGAGTCATAGAGTCCGACAGCATGGAGACAGGCCCATCAGCCCATACTGGTCCATTCCAACCAAAATGCCCATCCACACAAACCCCATTTCCCTGCCATTGCCCCTTATCTTCAGATTAGATTAGATTACTTGCAGTGTAGAAACAGGCCCTTCGGCCCAACAAGTCCACACCGACCCACCGAAGCGCAACCCACCCATACCCCTACACCTAACACTAGGAGCAATTTAGCATGGCCAATTCACCTGGCCTGCACATCTTTGGACTGTGGGAGGAAACCGGAGCACCTGGAGGAAACCCACGCAGACACAGGGAGAATGTGCAATCTCCACACAGTCAGTCGCCTGAGTCGGGATTTGAACCCAGGTCTCTGGCGCTGTGAGGCAGCAGTGCTAACCACTGTGCCACAATCCTTCTAATTCTTTCCTATCCGTGTGTTTTTCAAATGCCTTTTAAATTTTATTAATGTATCCGCCTCAACCACTTCTCATTCCACATGCGTAACAGCCCGTGTTAAAAAGTTGTTCCTCAGGTCCCCTTTTATTCTGTCCCCTCTGACCTTAAACTGATGCCCTGTAGTCTGTGATTGCCCAACCCTGGGAAAAAATGACTGGGTGCATTCACTCTACCCATGCCTGTCATGATCTGATAAACTTCAATATGATCCTCCCACAGTCTCATGCACGCAAAAGTAAAAAGTCCTAGCTTGTCCAACCTCTTTCAATAACTCAGACCATTGAAACCTTGGCAATATCCTTGTAATTCTTTTCTGCACTCTTTCCAGTTTAATAACGTCCTTCCTATAGCAAAGTGACCCAAACTGACCATAACACTGCCAATATGGTCTCACCAGCATCCTGTATAACTGCAACATAGCTCCCTAATTTCGATACTTAGTGATATAACCCGATTAAGGTCAGTGTTCCAAAAGCTCAATTCACTGTCTACCTCGGAATCAACTTTCAGAGAACCATGCATCTGAATTCCAAGGTCCCTCTGTCCCACTACACTCCTTAGGACCCAACCATTCACCATGAAACTCCAAACTTGATTTGACTTTCTAAAATGCAAGAACTTACACTGATCAATATTAAAATCCATTTGCCATTTCTCAGCCCACTTCTCCAGCTGATCAAGATACTTCTGTAATTTCTGAAATTTCTGATAACCTTCCTCACTCTCCATGATGCCGTCTGTTTTATTGCCGTCTTCAAACTTACAAATCCTGCCTGTAGATTCTCATTTAAATCATAGATATATGTAATATGTAGTGGTGCCAGCATCAACCCCTAAGGAATTCCACTATTCACAAGCCTCCAGTCTGACCAGCATGTTTCCATTATTAATCTCTGCTTTGTAACATCAATTCATGTTGTACCTAATTTGCCAGCTCCCCCTCAATTCCATGCGATCTAACCTTCCAGAGCGGCTTACCATGTGGAACCTTATTGAAGGCCGTACTATAAACCATCTAGACAACATATACAACCCGGAACTCCTCAATGTTGCTGGTCACTTTAGCAAAGAACACCAACAAAATTGCGAGTCATGATCTCCCTTACACAAACTCCCGTACTGAATTTGATGAAGGGCTTTTGCTTGAAACATGGATTTGCCTGTTTCTCGGATGCTGTCTGACCTGCCCGGCTTTTCCAGCACCATTCTAATCTTACTCCGAACCACACCCTGTCTATCCAAGTGCATGTATATCCAATCTCCCCGAATCTTCTAAAGTAACCTACCCATTAGCTTTTAGGATAACTGGTCTTTAATTCCCAGGTATATCGTTGCAGCATTTCTTGAATACGAGCTCAGCATTCGCTATGCTCCAGTCGTCCAGGACCTCACTCTTTGGCCAGCGATGATAGAAAAGAGGCAAGCAATGCTCCCGCAATTTCTTTTCTATGCTCTTATCCTCCTGCAGTGATCCTGAATATAACTGGTCAGGACCAGGAGGTTTTAGAAATACTGCAAAGTCTGAAACATACGTCTATTTATTTTAGGTACGAACACGAAAGAGTGAGAAAGTGACTCAATGATGGTTAACATCACAAATTAGAAAACATGTTAATTAGAAGAAATGACTTGAGAAGAATTCCAGCTATTGTGGTAACCTGAGAATTCTCAGAAATTAACGATCCAAAAAAGGAAGGCCATGAAACTGAAAAGGAAATCAAAAAGAGAACATACCTGCTTACAAACAGGAACACAAAGACTGCATCAATCTGCGATCTATATTTCAAAGGGAACAAAATAAAAGCAAGATCAAATGTGGAAATTTGTAATCGGGAGAGGAGAGGTCATTGTGGAGAACAGGGAAATGGCCAATAAAACAACCGTTACTTTGCATCTGCCTTCATGGAAGGAGAGCCAGAAAATCACCCAGTAATACCAAATGATCATATCGGACTCCTGGAGTTAAAGACATAAAGTCAATTCATATCAGTAACAAGGTAGTACTTGAACATGGAGCTGGATTGAGCATTGCTAGGTCTGATGAAACAGATGTACTTCCTATCAAAATGTCAGAAATAAATCACCAATAGTACTATTAATTGCACTGTCGATGACTGTGCTTATTTTCCTGCACATTCTGCAGAGACTGGAAACTATTGTGGATAAACGTGAATCAAGCACTATAGATGAATGGAAGCGATCCAAACAGATAAAGGGAAAAAGAGGGTGGAGAACTGCAGACCAGTTAAATTAGGAGTTGTAGTGAAACTGCTGGAATCCATTACACTGGATGACATTTTTTGTTATCTAGAAACTAACAGCTACAATGGAGAGAATCAGCATGCATTTCTGAGAGAGAAATCATACTTGATAAACTTCGGAATTGTTTGAAGTAATTTCTTACAGCATCGATAATGGAGAATCAGTAGAAGTGGCACACATTGGATTTTCGGAAGGGTTTCTAAAAGATCTTAGTGAATTCGTAAATGCAATGAATGTGAAGGGAATTTGGAGGAATACATGTAAGTGGGAAGTTAAAGTTTGGTTCGCCTCCACTTAAGAGAGTCAGAACATTGATGTAAAGACATGTTGAAGCACTTTCACTGCATGTTGGTGGGATTGTACCCGGAGTATTGTGTACAGTTTTGGTGACCGCAGAGGACGTGCAATGGACATTCTCCAGATTAATCCCTCAGATGGTGAGATTGCCTGATAAGGAACCCGTTCTGTGTTCTCTCGAGTTTCAAACAATGAGAGGTGGGTCACAGTGAATTTAGAAAATTCACAAAATATATGACAACTTGGCAATTAACAGAACGCTTCCCTCGCTGTCTATTCTACATTCAGGGCAAATAATGGCAGGATCTGGGACAGGCCAGTTAAGGCTGCAATATGGTGGAAAAACTTCACTTGGAGGGGACTAACTAACACAGGGGCATGGAAACCTACTGACAGGCAATATTAGGGAAAATCTCCTGATATTCTCCAAGTGTGTCCAGCGGAACAGAATAACCAGGGAACAGGTGGGACTCATTAGTGAGTTGCCAAGTCGCAACCAAATCAACTTTAGTGGTAGGAGACAGAGGGTGGTGGTAGAAGGCTGATGTGTGATTGGAGGCTAGTCTCCAATGGTGTACCTCGGGGATCAGTGCTGTGTCTCTTAACATTTCTGATTCGGATGTGTTGGTGTTGGACTGGGGTGGACAAAGCTAAAAATTGCATAACACCAGGTTATAGTCCAAAAGATTTATTCAGCGGCACAACCACCTGATGAAGAAGCAGCGCTTCAAAAGTTCGTGCCTCCAAATAAACTTGTTGGACTATAAGCTGGTGTTTCCTGATTTTAAACCTTATCATAAAGGATGCAGCTGTGAATCTGGACGAGGGGTGGGGGTGCCATAAGTAAGTTTGATACAAAGATTAGCCGGGTGGTTGGCAGTGAGAAGGAATGTCTTATGTTATAGGAAGATACAAGGGAATGGTCAGATGGTCACATCAATAGTACATGGAATGTAACCCTGATAAACATGACGTCATGCACTTTGGAAGAAGGAACTTGGCAGGGAAGGAATCAATGAATGGCAGCACAATAGGAAGCTCAGAGTGTGCTTCTCCACATATCCGTGACTGTGGCTGGACAGGGTAACACACATTTTGAGAAAGCGTACGGGAGCGTAAACACAGCCTTCACACATTGAAGCATAGATTATAAAAGCTATGTGGAACTTTCGTTAGCCAAGATGGAATACTGTGTGTAGCTCTGGGAGCTACATTACAGGAAGGATGTGAGTGCACTGGAGGGGGTGTCGAGGAGATTCACCAGGATGTTCCCTTGGATGGAGCATATCAGCTATGGAGAGAGGCAGAATAAGTTCGGGTTGTTTAGTTTGGAGCAAAGAAGGCTAAGGGGGACGTGAATCAGGAGGATAAGATTGCGAGGGACATGGACCGGGTGGACAGACAGCAGCTGGTCCTTTTAGTCAAAGGGACACACTTTTGAAGTGAAGGGTTTGAGGCTTAGTGAGAATGTGAGGACTGTTTTTCACACAAAGTATGTTGGGGTCTGGGATGCACTTCGTGAGAGGGGAATTGTCATGGTTACGTCAAAACCTAGAAAATGCATGGTTGTGCACTTGAAATGCCATAAGATTCACAGCGACCGGTTTTGTATTGGAAAGTGGGGCTAATGTAGACCGTGCTGTATTAATGATAGTGCAGAGTCTGTGCTTCCGTGATTCTATGGCTGTGAAAGGTCAATCATTCAGTAGATTAAGATAGGAATTAATCAGTTTCTGAAGAATATCTTATCAAAGTGTATAGGAGTGAACTTGTAATATCTTCTGAAAATACATCAATGGCAAAATTAAGAGAAAAAGGTGTAGCTTCCTTACAGTCTGATACCAGGCAATTGAGGACAGGTATATAGCAGATCAATGGAGCAAATACTTCAGTTATGCCTTCACAGAAGAAGAAAAAAAACAAAAATAAAATTTCCTCACAATACTAGGGAACTTAGCCTGGTGAGAAAATGGGAATGGAATGAAATTATCCACTAAAACGTTTAATAGAAAATATTGGACTGAAATTAATGGGCATAGACAAAGTTAGCAGAGGTTTATGAAATAGGAATCATATTTGAGAAAATGGCTGTTAGCAAAATTATGGAGAAGGTATCAACTCAATACGATTGGAATCTCAGAAAGA
This sequence comes from Hemiscyllium ocellatum, assembly GCF_020745735.1. Classification (NCBI taxonomy): domain Eukaryota; kingdom Metazoa; phylum Chordata; class Chondrichthyes; order Orectolobiformes; family Hemiscylliidae; genus Hemiscyllium; species Hemiscyllium ocellatum. The sequence continues at coordinate 85,641,410 of NC_083414.1, read as the reverse complement.
TTTTTGATAAAGCCCCAAGCCTTTTGCACAAATTCGAATCCTATGGGACTGGGACTAATATATTGTTTGCATTTTAGAATGGGAGAGCTGGCAGTAAACATTGAGTAGGAATAAAACCATGTTTTTTGAATGGAAGGCTTGGAGGATATAACAAGGATCGAGATTTGGCATCCAGCTATTACCAATACACATCACATCTTTGGTTGAGGGGTTCAATTGCAATATTCCCAAGTCTGCTGACAACAATAAATGATATCAGCTTGTGGTTGGATGAGGAGGATGTAAAAAAGGCTCCGAGGTGATTGAGACAAGTGCAGTGACTAGGCAAATACCTGACAGATGGAGAGCAATGCAGGGATGAGAGGTTGTGTACTTTGAATGGCAGCCTATCATTTGAAAAGGGATTGATTGAAAAATGTTGATCTATAAATGAACTTAAGCTGCATTTTTGTTTATTTCTGCGCAGCCTTCTGAGTCCATGTAGTGCAGTGAGTTCTGATCACGGAAATCAATACTGGGAATGGCATTGGCACGCTGTATACAGTGTATATAGACCCAGCATGTGGGAGCTGTAACATTGAACAAAATCTGGATCTCCCTGTACACCAGTCACTGAAAGCAATATTGCAGGAGCAGAAAACAAGTAGGAAGATAAATGGTTTATTCACCTTCATTTCAGGGGGATTTAGAATACAGAAGTAAGGGTCATTTACTGCAACTGTACAGGGCCTTGGTGAGACCCCATCTCGAAAATTGTGCACTGTTGTGTGCAGTGTTGGTATCTTACCTAATAAAGGGCAACCCTGCCATTGAGGGAGTGCAGTGAAGGATGACCAGACTGATCTCTGGGATGACAGGTTAGTTGTGGGAGCAGAGTTTGCGGTGACTGGGCTTTAGGAAAATGTGTGGAGAGTTCAATGAGATATATAAACCTCTGACAGGAAGCAGGGATGATAGTTCACTTTATAGAAAACCGTTCACGAATCGCATTGCAGTCAAATCGTACTTTTTGACAGAGAAGGCACTATATTTCATAATGTTTAAACATATTTTGAGATATGAACATTGTGTGGGGAAAACTGCATTGAGGAGATGTTCGGCCATGAAATAGCATGGAGAAAGCTCAATGTGCTGAATGACCTCCTCCTCTCCCGATGTTTCTGTGCAATCTGTGGGAAAGCTCTGTGCAAAAGCCGTGGTGGCACAGTGATTAGCACTACTGTCTCACAGCGCCAGTGACCCGGGTTCCATTCCCGAAACATGCGACTGACTGTGTGGAGTTTGCACATTCTCTCCGTGTCTGCGTGGTTTTCCTCCAGTTTCCTGCCACAGTCCAAAAATGTGCAGGTTAGGTGAATTGGCCACGCTAAATTGCCCGTAGCGTTAGGTGTAGGGGAATGGGTCTGGGTGGGTGCGATTCGGCGGGTCGGTGTGGACTTGTTGGTTCGAAGGGCCTGTTTCCACACTGTAAGTAATCTAACGAAATCTAAATGTTGTCACAAGCTCTCAGATGTTAGGAAGGATGTCTATGCAGGGTCAACAGGACTGTGTTTCCCATTCCCTTTCCTTTAACGAGGTTGATGCCGGGTGTTCTGTCATGTTTTATCCTTTAAGACCTCGGAGTCGTTTGATACGAATGAGTGTCTCACTTGGCCGATTCAGGGACCATGTCTGTGCGTCTGGAGTCACTTTTCGGCCTGATCAAGAAAGCACAGGAGATTGACTTCCTGAAAGTACATTGGTGTAGGAGATTGATGTTAACAATCAACATTGGACACAAGATCACTATTACTGACACCAGATTTTAGGTCTCGATATTTTATTAATTATTTTGAACTTCCACCAGCTGCCAAAGCATTGGCCTAGTCTGGATTTGTAATCCAATGATATGTCCACTACAGCACCATCTCCACATGGGGACCTATCGAAAACCACACTGACCTGATTACTTCGGTGCTACTTGACAGCTCTATGAAAAAGTATTCCCACTAATTTGACTGTCATGATTTGACTGAGGGTGTGGAAAAGGTCAGATTGTAATTATTCTCCTATTCACGGACTGGACATAGCTGAATAATTTTCTATATTGCCAGAGAGATGTCAAAGTTGGAGCTGGAATGAAGCAGCTTCCCCAGGATCACGGCTTGTTGTGCAGCACAAATCTTCAGTCCTATTGCAGGAATGGGGTCAGGGCCCATTGCCTTTGTCGTATCTACTGTGTTCAACTGTTTCTTCACGTCACGGGCAGAAAATCGAATTGTTTGAACACTACCATCTGTGATTCTGTGGGAATCACGATGAGTGTAAGGTGGATCATCATTCACTCAACACGTCTGGCTGAGGATAGTGCAGACAACACATCCTTGACTTTTTTCGTTGACGTACAGAGCTGTTCCGATATTTAGGATGAGAATATTTGTGGGGTATTCTGCTCCAGTAAATTGTTTAATCGTCCATCGACATTTATGTTTGCATTTGGCAGGACGACAGAGCTTAGATCTGATCTGTTAGTCTTGGGATCATTTCCCCTCTCCATCAGACATTAGTTCTGCTGGGCGGAATTTAACCAGTAAAGTGTGGTAGCTTTAATGGGTTGTCAACAGGTTTAGGTTCACGTGATTCCGACCCTGGCATGTTCACCCACACTCATCACTGAACCATGGATCGGCTTGATGGTAATGGTAGACTGATGAATTATCGTCGGGAAAATGTTACAGATTGTCGTTGAATACAATTCTGTTTCTGCTGCTGCTGAGGTCTACAGCATCATATGATAAACCAGTTTGAGTTACAATATCTACTATTCAATTCTACTGACTGTCCCCTAGTTCACACCGAGACCCATTCACCCATCAGCCCTGTATTCTGTACCTAACCTGGTTTCTGATGCGGTAACGCTTGCATTTTCATATTCTCATTCTGCTGAGGGCCTCTCCCTGGTGTCACTCCTCTAATTTGTTACTTTAACTCAATCCATTTAAAGTAATAGTCTAAATCGTTTCTCTTCCACAATGTCAACTTCTGTATTTGAATTGAATGTGTTTCCCTCTGTTATTCTCCCTGACCATGATTAAGAGCTCTGTAGTGTCAGTGATGCCAGACTTATGTAGATTCAGAGTCAAGGAACTTGTGCACCATGCGTTATTGTTCAGTTCCCAGTGTACGACACTCCTAGTTGGACAGGATGTTTGAGCATCTTTGACATCCTTCTTTGGAAATTGTCCAAAAGCCGAAATTGCTGAAGAAATTGCAGCATCTTCTGGAATGAATGCAGTGTTAAACTTTCAGGTCCAATGACAGTCTACAAAGCTCTCAGTTTCTCAAGCAATTTTGGTATTTTTATTCCCAGTATCCATAGTTACTTGTTTTGTGAAAAATTGTTCTGTGCTTATTCATTTCTGGAGAAACTCAACAGGTCTGTCAGCAGAGACAGAGAAACGGCATTAGTATTTCAAGCCCAGTGTGATACTTCTTCACAACTGAAAAGCATTGGAAACTTGGCTTTTTAATATCTTGCCAGAGGTGGGAGATTGGTGACAGGGAATAGAGGGCGTGGCAAAGATAAATCGGCTTTTAGCAGTGGTGAATGTGAAGATGATATAAAATGGGTTTAAATTAAGGTGTGAATGGGGAAAGGGGTTCTCTCTGTTGAGTTGAAGATAAAGAAGACACAATCACACAAGGTCATAGAAAGGCCAGGAGGGAGAATGTTGACTATATAGCATTATATAGATCTGGCCATAAATACGTTTTTATTGTCGAGATCATCACTTCCTTTAGCCAAAGGATATCAGGTGCTTGACTTCTTATTGGCACGAGTAAGCGTTTCATGCTGCCTTAGTTTTGTAACAGGGAGAAAAAACAAATCACAGTATGAAGTTTGGGCTGAGTATTGTTTACCTGTCATGTTTAATATGGTTTCAAATTTGCAGTATTTATATTGAGTGTAGAAGGTTAAGGGATGACATTATAGAAGTTTCTAAAATCATGAGAGATATCGATAGGGTGAATAGCCAAGGTCTTTTCTACAGGATGGGGGAGTTCAGCCATACAAGGCATAGGTTTAAGGTGAAAGAGGGAAGATTTACAAGGGACTCAGGGGCCAATGTTTTTACACAGAGGGTGGTGTGAGTATGGAATGAGCTGCCAGAGTAAGAGTGGTTGATGCCAGTACAGGTAAAACATTTAAAACTCATTTGGACAAACATATGGATAGTAAACATTTAGAGGCATATGGATCAAATGAAAGCATATGGGACGAGCTTAATTTGGAAAACCTGGCCAGCATGGATATTTAGAAAAGCTTCACGCAGGTTCACAACGGTTTTGTGAAAGTGAAATTATACTTTGCCCTGCAAAATCATGCAAAGTATTTCTGGAGAGGCCTGAGAATGTAACAAGCGGACTTGATAAAGGGGATCTGGTAGAGACCAGGCTTTCCAGAGTTTTTCCACAATGTATTACAAAATAAAAGTTCTGACACAAGATAGAAGCTCGTAGGATGATGGAAAATGTATTAACACGGGATGATGATTGGTTAGCACATAGAAATCGGAGAGTCAGGGTTAATAGATCTTCATGATAAAGGTGTATCTGCTGGAGGACCACGGCTATCAGTCCAATGACATCAGTTATTTACACTTTATACTGATAGTCTGAAGGAGGGCGCTGAGTGCAATGTGCATCCGAGTTTGATGATGACACTGAGAATCAAAAGGCAGGCTGTTATTTAATGGGGAGTACTTCCAGAAAAAGAACAATACAAAGGATTGGAGGTTTCCTGTGTATGAAACATAAAGTCAGCTTGCTGATGCAGCAAGTAACTACGTAGGTTCATTAGCCAGCTTCCAGGAATGAAAGGGTTGTTTTATTGAGAATCTCTAAAATGGTGAGGAGATTATTCATTGGGGTTTGAATGAATGAGGGGTGATACTGCTAAAAATTACAAGACACAGAAGGGACTTCAGAAGTTAAATGTTGAGATGTTGTTACCATTCCTGAGTGGAGTCTCGAACTCGAGGACGTGGATACCAAACATGGAATATCGATTTCTATCTGAGATGCAAAATGATGACGTCTCTCAGAAGGGAGTGAATGTCTGAAATTCCCTGACCGAGAGGTGTGCAGGTATACAAGGAGTCGGCGAGAAAGTGGAGTTAGGCCTGGAGTAGATCAGCCACGTTCGTATTAAATGACAGGGCTAGCTTGAGGGGCCGAATAGCCTACTCTTGCTCCTATTTATTAATTTCACGTTATGCTTTTGCAAAGTAACAGGTTATTTTCCCGGAAGTTGTGTTGTGTATACATTCGGGTGAGCAGTGGATTTGTGTGAGTTAACACTGGGTGGGGTATGGGGGCAGTATTCACAGTAAATCTGGGTCTGTAACACGACCCACATCTGGAGCAGACGTTGCAGAGAGGGGAAGCCTGGAAACAGGGATCGGGGGTGAGTGTCACTTCCTGACCCAGCCTGGATTTTCCAAGTACATTGCCAAAACTGCACATAACCATCAGAGTGGCCTTGATCTGCCCCTGTGTATCAGGTACGAAGGGCTGAATGGAACATCAGAACATAGGGCTAAGGGACACGAGCAGGCCATTCGGCCCTTTGACACGAGTCCACCAGTAAATAAACTCGTGGTTCATCTCATTGTGGTCCCAGCTGCCCTTTTCTCTCCATGCACCATTATCCCTGATTTACCTATGTATGGACAATCAGATGAAGCCAGCCTCGATATAATTTAAAGATTCCGCCAACCCAAACTTCTGAGAAAGAGAATTCCCACTGAATGAATTCTCACTTTGTGATTTTTTTTCTCTTTCCAGTTGTGACTGAGGATGGAGGGCGTCACTGTTTCCTTTCCTAGTCCCACTCTTCCACTGCTCACAACAAATGTTAAATGTAACCAGGTTGGTGATATGGCCGATGATAAAGGTCTCAGACTGGGTCAGATTCCGTGATAAGAACAAGTCAGGCAGATTTCCTTAGTCAGCCACAAGTTACTAACAGAACTAACGGAGGTGTATGTTGGGTCGGTTGGCAGCACTGCTGCCTTACAACACCAATGAGCTGGGTTTAATTCCAACCACGGGCGACCCTCTATCTGGAGGTTGGACATTCTCCCCATGCCTGTGTGGGTTTCCTCCAAGTGCTCCAGTTTCCTGCCACATTCCAAAGATGTGCAGTTTAAAGTGGATTGCCCATAGTGCCCAGGGATGTGTAGGTTAGATGGGTTAGTTATGGGAAATGCAGGGTTACGTGGATAAGACTGGGGGGGGGGGGGGGGCACGTACAGGTGGATGCTGTTTGGTGGGTCAGTGTGGACTTAATGGACGGAATGTCCTGTCTCCACACTGTAGAGGTTCTATGACAATGACAACAAATTTGGACGATACAAACACCCAGTGAGTATATACCTGATCCACTCTCCTCAAGGTCTAGTATTTTTTTCTCTCATTCCAAGAGTAACCTGTTAAAGCCTTCATAATATAAGCCCTTCATCTCAGGAATACGTGACATGAAATATCTCTGAACTGCTTCCAATGTAATTATATCCTTTCTCAGATAAGGAGACACAAAAAACTAATCTCACACTCAGATCAAAATGTTTATAATTGTTTTCTCAAAGTGCTGTGAGTCTTTGGAACACTCTTCCCCACGGAGGATTGGGGGCAGAGATACTGAATATTTTTGAGGCACAGATGGAAGGTTCATAAATAACAATAGAGTCAAGGATTATCGAGGAATGGGCAGCAATGTGCAGTGTGGGGGGAAATGTAGACAGTGGTATCAAATAACACGGCTTCAGAACCTCCAGGAATATAATGGAAAATGAAATGACAACATCGATAAAATGTTAAGGGGGAATACTAGACGGCGGGGATCCAGAAGGTCTGCTTTGCTGGGCTCTGTATAAACACACGGGCAAAGTGGTTCTCTAATACACCCCATCCCAGCCATTTACTTAAAATTCAACACTAAAAGAGCAATAGAATCTTTACTAATCCCGATTTGTCAAAGGGCAATGACAAAACACGGGGAAAGGATCGAGTAAGTCCCAACAAGTGGTGCACCCGTCAGAAGCATCGAGCATACCTGAGGCTGTAGCTGCAACCCATTCTGCTCGTTCCATGGACCCAGTTACTCACCAGGCCTTGGTCACTGAGTTCATCAAGTTACGCGAAATGATTGAACCCATGATTGAAGAACCGTTCAACCATGGCTAGAGCCGCTCTCAGCCGTGCTCCAGAAACATGAGCAGCTACTTGACAGCCTTGGAAACGGAACATACGATGCCAAGCGCCGAACTGAAGCGACAGAGACCGTGATCGATACCTCTCAGGAGAGGATCCTCGCCCTTGAAAGACAGGTCTGCACCTTAACTGAACAAGATGACGACCTCAAGAACAGGGGTAAGATGAAGAATATTCACATCGTCGGTTTGCTGGAGCGGACAGAAGGTGGTCAGCGGTAAGTGTTTTCAAGAACTGGCTGCAGCGATTCCTTCACTTCGAAACTGAGGAGGGACGGGTGAAGAGTGAGTCAGTTCATCGGTTACGGCGCGGAAGTCAGACTCAGACCAACGCCTTCATCCTGTCCTTGCATGATTACATAGTTATGGGGACAAACAAAGACTGATGGAAGCTTTAGAACCCAGGGGAAAGATCCGATGGGTTTAATTCACGAGAGCTCCAGGATTATGTTCTGTGAGGACTTTTCAGCGGCGGTGACTCAGGAAAGAAAATCTTTTGATGATATCAAGAGGAGAGTAAGGGAACTCGGGATTCAGTATTCCTAACTGTTCCCAGCGGTGCCCCGTATTACTTTGAATGTCTCCGTGAACCCGTCTGACTCTCCAGAGAAAGCAAAAACTTTGTGGACATTTTAAAGTAAGTTGGATATTTAGATAATCATGTTTCTCTCTTAAAGAAATTTTGTTGGATTTTTCTGCGATTAACCAGTATTAAATTATAGTCGGGGATGGGTAGAGTACTCAGTTTTAATTTCTTCATTAGTATTACTCCTTTTTGTCTTTCTTTGCATGTGTCTGGGGTGCAGCTCAAGCTGGAAGGAGTTACAAAGGTAGTTGTGATGACTAAGTGCCGAGCAAAGGGCAGTTCAAGCCCGATGTTTGTTGTTAATTGCCCTGGATTCCTTATTGGTAGCGAGCACAAAATAAAGTTTTGAGATATGTAAGCGTCCCCAGTGGGCGGTGGGTGGTAAATTCCCCAATCAAGTGTCATTGGCACTTCGGATTTTATTTCGTTCTTTGGTTTTTTTATGTGTTTAGCTTTGGAACGTTTTGAGAGCTTTTTAGTTGTATTAGTTTTAGTTTGTACTGTTTTTAGGCTCTACGAGTCTTTTTTTCATTAATGATCAGCGATGTTTAATTTGATGTGAAACTTTAGAGTTGAAATGTTGCTACAGTGTGTTATGGAAAATGATGTGCTTACATGTTGTACCTGGAACATTAAGGGGAGCCATCTGCCAGTCAAGAGGAAAAATGTACTTTCTAATCTTCAAAAAGAGAGGGTGGATGTTGTCCTATTGCAGGAGATGCACCTTGATAGCAAGGAACATTTGACGTTACAGCAGGGTGGGTTTGATCAGATTTATTTCTCATCTTTTAATACTAGGAGTAGGGGAGAATCCATACTAGTGATGAATAATCTTCCATTTAAATTATTGAATTGTATTAGACATTCACGGAAGGATCCTCATCCCCAGAACTTGAACTATGGGAAATAATACAGTATTTTGAATGTTTATTGCACCCTCCCCCAACCCCCCCCCCCCCGCCTCCGGTGCACCCTCTTAAAATCCTGGTAGATGCATTTTCCAAATTCAGTTATCTTGCATCGTGGCAGATTACTATAGAAGGAGATTTCAATTGCCTTATGCCCCACAGTGGACAGAATGTCCAAAGGTCCCCCAATACCCTCATTATAATGCAAGCAATTAGTTCTCTGGAAGAACTAGAGCTGGTGGATGTCTGGAGGCAGATCTACCTCACTCGTAGGGATTTTATTTTCTCCTTTAACCCGCAGAAATGGCACACGACGGTTGATCTCTTCCCCATCCCTGCTACAATCTTAGATTCAGTGGCATCCTCCACAATTGGAAATCTTACCCCAACATACCTGTCCCAGAAGTAAGATAGAAGTAACATAAGATTATGTTGTATGCAGTTGAGGGTCTTATGTTTTTGGCAGCTCACGTGATGCAATGCATTAATTCGCTTATCACCTTTTCAGGCTATAAGATTAATTTTACAAAGTTTGTGGCCATCCCTATGGAAGGTCTCAGGGAAATACCTGATGTTGAAGGCAAATCCTGGTTTCCTTTTAATTGGTTACGGGGGTGGTTTCCCTATTTCAGTATATTCATTACATCCATCTTTGATCACTTATTTAACGTGAACTATGTCCATTTGTTTGACAAAATTAAGCACGACCTTCAAAGATGGGATGCATTTCCAATATCCTGGCTAGGTCGGATGGTTGTTCTTAAAATGAATGTCCTTCCTTATTTGCTATACCCCGGGTGAATTAGTCCTTTGATGTTTCCCAGACAGATATTTGGGAGACTTAATGGCTGGTTTAGCTCTTTTATTTGGCACCATAAGCGACTCTTTATCAAGCTAACCAAATTGCAACTACCTCACAGAGTGTGGGGAGTAGATTCCCAGATTAAAATCTATCAATTAAGCTCTTTATTATCTCATGTTAGTGTCTGAGCCACTGAGGACTCAGCGTCACTATGGTTAGATATTGAACACTCTCAGAGAAATTGAATCCTTATTAGTCTGTTTTTCTGAGAAAAAATGACATTGTGGAGTATTCTCATAACCCAATAGTTATCGATACTGTTCAAACATGAATGACAATGCGTCAGATCGAGGGCAATATAGCCAAAACCATGTTTCTTAGCCCTACAATTGGAAACACCGAGTTGCCAACCGCGGATAATAGATTCCATGTTTAAACTGTGGGAAGCCAGGGGTGTAACTTGCTTGAGTGATTTAGAATTAACAGAATCTCTACAGTGTGGAAAGAAGCCCTTGGGCCCAACAAGTCGACTTCGATCCACCCAGATCCATTCCCCTACCATCCTATATTTACCCTGACTAATGCTCCAACCTACATATCCCTGAACACTATGGGTGATTTATCAATAGCCAATTCATCTAACCTGCATATCTGTGGATCCTGGTGCTGTGAGGCTGCAGTGCTAACTATTGAGCCACCACGTGTTATTTGAGGGAGAATGAATGACATCATTTGATCAAATAACTCGTAAGTATGGACTACCTACTGAAGACGTCTTCTGCTTTTTTTTTCAGATCAGAGATTTGATTTTTAAAAAATACAGCTTTAACAGACTCTCACAGATCCGATAGAGAGAAGTGGGTGCTTATTGCTTAGAATGCACTCTCTGTCAGTACCCTTTATCACTAGTTGGAGTGTGTCCCCTCAGATGAGACTGTGCAGCTTTGTGATGCCTGCGAGAGAGAGAGTTGGGGGTTCAGAATACCTCGGAGAGATGGGAGGATATTTGTGAAAATGCTCGAAGGATTTTGATCTGTAATAGGACCCATTCCATGCAGTTGAAAATTCTTCATAGGGTCTATCTGACCCCAGATTGACTCTCAAAATGCAAAATGGGATTATCTTCAGCCTGTCATAAATGCAGAATGACTACAGGCACTCTTACTATTGTTTGTTGTCCTGCTGCAGGCTTCATATATATTGGAGCACTGTGGTAGCTCTGATAGAGTAGGTATTGGGGACTGAATTGGAGATGGATCCGTTTTTCCTTTCCTGGGCCTTCTCAGGGTTCCTTACGCAGATGCACATAAGGGAAAAAAATCCTTACTTTCTGTACTAGGAAACATGTTCTGTTGTGTTGGATGGCTGAAAACCCGGATTTGTTTTTCGTCGTAAGTTCTTCATGGAGAATATCCCTTTGGACTTTCTCACCAGTATGGTGCATCAAAAAACAGAGATTTTATATAAGACATGGCAGCATTTTTTGGATTACCACAATGCAGGTTTATCTGTCACATTAAGAAGGGCTTTTATATAGCCATGACGATATTGTCTAATGAATCTAATATCAAGTGAGGAACAATTATGAACATAAAAATGCGTATCAGTTAATGCTCTTGAAGAACGAGAGCTATCGTTTTGTTATGCTGAGCTGTACTATTTATTCATTATTTAGAATTAATAGAATCCCTACAGTGTGGAAACAAGCCCTTGGGCCCAACAAGTCGACTTCGACCCACCCAGACCCATTCCCCTACCATCCTATATTTACCCTGACGATTGTTTATTTTTGTTTTTCTTCTGTCCATTTAGTGTTTTTAACTTGTTTTGTATGGACATGTACATGCGTGTAATTTTCTTCAGTTATTTGAGTTGTGTTGTTAATGGGTTATTATAATATTAAAAATCTCTTTTCAATAAAATTACTTTTTAAAAAAAAATAAAATGGTAACATTGATAGAATAGAGTCCCAAAGAACTCTCATTAGAGAGACCATGTCTAGGTGACATCCTCAGTGCTTGGGAACCTCCTGTGAAGCACTTCTGTGATGTTTCCTCCGGCATTTACAGTAGTTTGTATCTGCCACTCCCGGCTGTCAGTTCCAGCTGTCCGCTGAAATGTCTGCAACCTCAGTTCCCAGCTCGGTGAACAGAACCACAACAATGAGCACCCGAGCTACAAATCTTCTCACAAACTATATACACTTCGATAAGAACCCCCTTCGGTTTCCTAGGCTGTAAAGAAATAAGTTCTAACCTGTCCAATTTCTCCCTATAACTTAAACCCTTTAGCACAGGAAACATCTCTGAAATTTCTTCTACACTATTCCTTGTTCAATAATATCCTTTCTAGAGCAAGGTGAACAAAACTGAACACTATACTCCAACTGCAGCCTTACCAATATCCTGTATAATTGCAACATAATGACCCAACTTCTATACTCAATGCCCTGATGTAGGCCAGTATGCCAACAGTCTTCTTCACTGTCCTGTGTATCTGTGACTCAAATTTCAGACAACCGTGCACCTGATCTCTAATGTTCTTTATTCCACTACACTCATTAAGGCACTCTCATTCATCATTAAACTCCTACCTGGATTTGACTTTCCAAAATGCAAGACGTCACCCTTATCTATATTACACTCCACATGCTATTTCTCAGCCCACTTCTGCTGCCAATCAAGGAATTGCTGCAATTTCTGGTAATGTTCCTCATTGGATCCCTCCTATTTTAGTGTCATCTGCAAACTTACTAACCTTACGTTGTGCACCATCGTCCAGAACATTGATATAGATCACAAATAGCAATGGGCCCAGCACCGATCCTTGAGGCACTCCAATTGTCACAGGACTCCAGTCCAACAAGCATACCTCCACCATTGCCATTTGCTTCCTAATACCAAGCCAACTGTGTCGCCAATTTGCCAGTTCACCTTGGAGTTCATGCAATCTAACCTTCCAGAGCGGCCTACCATGTGAAACCTTATCAAAGGCCTTACTGAAATCCATATAGACTATGTCCACCACCCTGCCCGCGTCAACCTTTCTGGTCACTTCCTCAAAAAACTCAAACAAAATTTGTACGGCATGATCCGCCATGCACAAAGCCATGCTCACTGTTCCAAGTCAAACTCTGTCTTTCCAAATGCATGCACATCTTATCTCCCAGAACCTTCCCAAGTGGTTTACCGGAAACACGTGTGAAGCATACTGGTGCATACTTCCCACGTTTTTCTATGCAGCCCTTCTTGAATAAGGGCACAACATTTGCTCCTGCCCAATCTTCCGGGACCTTGGCCCCTGACCTGTCTTTTCTCGCCTCTTGCAGTCTCTTGGGTATATCTGGTCAGGACCAAGAGATTTATCTGACTTAATGCATTCTAATATGTCCAACAGCACCTCTACTGTGATATTAACAGTACCAAGATATGACAACTAACCCCCACCCCCATCCCCCCCAAAGGTCAAAGATCTTCATGTCTTTCTTTGTGGTAAACACAGAGGGGAAATTGAGGACCTCGCCCGTCTGTTGTGGTTTTACACATGAATGCCCACTTTGGATTTTAAGACGTCCTATTTTCTCTCTAGTCGTTCTTTTTCTTTACGATATTGAAATCACATCTTTGGATTCACCCTAATTTTCTCAGCCAAGGCTATGTGTTCACCCTTTTCGCCCTCCTGATTTCCTTCTTCAGTAAACTCCCGTATCCCTTGTGTCTCTCCAGAGATTCCATTGATTCCAGCTACCTGAACCTGAGCCCTCCTTTTTGCTGGCCAGAGCCTGATTATTTCTTGTCATCCAGGGTTCTCTCTTCCTGCCTCACTTTCCCTTCATACTCACAGGAACATATCGACCTTGAACTCGCGTTATCTCACTTAATGGAGTCTTCTCACTTACCAGAGATCCTGTTGCCTGGAAACAAGCTTCTCCAATCAATGTTTGCAAGTCCCTGTCTACTTCCAGTAAACTTCACCTCGCCCCAATTTAAAACTTATCCCTCCCATAACTATTTTAAGTGGTAAATGCTGCCCATTTTACCTCCGTCACCTATCCTGCCCTATGTCCCAACAGTAGGTCGAGTTTGTCCCCTCCCGAGTAGGACCCTCTATATGCTGCTTGTGGAAACTTTCCTGAACACACTTAACTAATTTCTTTCCATCTTAGTCCTTAAACCTCTGGAAGTCCCAGTCTATGTTAGTATAATTAAAACACCTATTGTGACAAACCCATTGCTCCTGCAAGTCTCCTCAGTCTCCCTGCATATTTGTTTCTCTACTCCCCATTGATTATTTGGAGGCTTATCGTGCAACCACTATAACATCACCATCCCCCTCTTACTTCTTTGCACCATCCACAAAACCTCACTGGACATTATCTCAGTTATTTCATCTTTAAATACTGGAGTAGTATGTGCCTGAATCGGAACTATTGGTATTGAAACTGTTTCAATTTACATCTCTCACTCCCAGTGATTTTCACACTCACAATCCCGTGTCAAGATGCATTGGAGATATAAAGCTGTAAATGGATGGGAGCTGCACATCCTGTCACTGCCAGCATTGGCTGCAAGTTTCCCCACACTGGGCAGGAATCTAACAGTGTTACCGAACAATGCAACAGTCTGGGGTTATATATGAATGAACCAGTGCTGTCTGCACAGCTCCTGTGACTGCTTCCTGTTCCTGTGTACCAGTCTTTTCACCGCGGAGAGCGGCGCGAGCCAGGCGGAAGTGAGGTCGGAGAGCAGAGCTGGTCGAGAAGGTGAGTGAGTAATATTTAAACAGCTTACCTCGACGACAACGGTCTTTTCATCGCGGAGAGCGGCGCGAGCCGGGCGGAAGTGAGGTCGGAGCGCAGAGCTGGTCGGGAAGGTGAGTGAGTAGTATTTGATTGGGTGTGGACATGGGCGAGACTCTCGAATGGTTTGTTTTTTCCCGGGTGCCAGGGTCCGAGACCTCTCGGACCGTGTCTTCAGAATCCTTAATGGGGAGGGTGTGTAGCCAGAAGTCGTGGTGCACATTGGCATCAACGACATAGGAAGGAAGAGGGGTGGAGAGGTCATTCAAGAACTCAGGGAGTTAGGCTGGAAGCTAAAAGCTAGGACAGACAGAGTCGTCATCTCTGGGTTGTTGCCGGTGCCACATGACAGTGAGGCAAGAAATAGGGAGAGAGTGCACTTGAACACGTGGCTGCAAGGATGGTGTAGGAGGGAGGGCTTCAGGTATTTGGAAAATTGGACTGCATTCTGGGGAAGGTGGGACCTGTACAAACAGGGCGGGTTGCACCTGAACCAGAAGGGCACCAATATCCTGGGGGGTAGGTTTGCTAGCACTCTTCGGGGGGGTTTAAACTAATTTGGCAGGGGGATGGGATCCGGACTTGTAGTCCAGCAAGTAAGCTAGCTGTGTTTCAGGATGTCCAAGAATGTAGGGAGGCTGTGGAGAACGTAGCACTGACAGGGAATACTTGCGGACACAGCGATGGGCTAAAGTCCGTATACTTCAACGCAAGAAGTATCAGAAATAAGGTGGGTGAACTTAAGGCGTGGATCGGTACCTGGGACTATGATGTTGTGGCCATCACGGAAACGTGGATAGATGAGGGACAGGAATGGTTGTTGGAGGTTCCTGGTTACAGATGTTTCAATAAGATTAGGGAGGGTAGTAAAAAAGGAAGGGGGTGGCATTGCTAATTAGAAATGGCATAACGGCTGCAGAAAGGAAGTTTGAGGGGGATCTGCCTTTGGAGGTAGTATGGGCTGAAGTCAGAAATAGGAAAGGTGCAGTCACCTTGTTGGGTGTTTACTATATGCCCCCCAATAGCAGCAGAGATGTGGAGAAACAGATTGGGAAACAGATTTTGGAAAGGTGCAGAAGCCACAGGGTCGTAGTTATGGGTGACTTCAACTTCCCAAATATTGATTGGAAGCTCTTTAGATCAAGTAGATTGGATGGGGTGGTGTTTGTGCAGTGTGTCCAGGAAGCTTTTCTAACTCAGTATGTAGATTGTCCAACCAGAGGGGAGGCCATATTGGATTTGGTACTCGGTAATGAGCCGGGACAAGTGATGGGCTTGTTAGTGGGTGAACATTTTGGTGATGGTGACCACAATTCTGTGACTTTCACCTTGGTCATGGAGAGAGATAGGTGCGCACAACAGGGTAGATTTTACAATTGGGGGAAGGGAAATTATGATGCTGTAAGACAGGATTTGAGGAGCATAAGTTGGGAGCATAGGCTGTCAGGGAAAGATATGGTGGAAATGTGGAACTTTTTCAAGGAGCAGATATGACGCGTCCTTGATATGTATGTACCTATCAGGCAGGAAAGAAATGGTCGTGTGAGGGAGCCATAGTTGACGAGGGAGGTTGAATGTCTAGTAAAGAGGAAGAAGGAGGCTTACATAAGGTTGAGGAAACAGGGTTCAGACAGAGCAGTGGAGGGATACCGGATAGCCAGAAGGGACCTGAAGAAAGGGATGAGGAGAGCTAAGAGAGGGCATGAAAAATCCTTGGCGGATAGGATCAAGGATAACCCCAAGGCATTTTATGCGTATGTGAGAAACATGAGAATGACGAGAACGAGGGTAGGTCCGATCAAGGACAGTAGTGGGAGATTGTGTATTGAGTCGGAAGAGATAGGAGAGGTCTTGAACGAGTACTTTTCTTCAGTATTTACGAATGAGAGGGACCGTATTGTTGAAGAGGAGAGTGTGAAACGGACTGGTAAGCTGGAAGAGATACTTGTTAGGAAGGAAGATGTGTTCGACATTTTGAACAACTTGAGGATAGACAAGTCCCCCGGGCCTGACGGGATATATCCTAGGATTATGTGGGAAGCAAGAGAGGAAATTGCAGTACCGTTGGCAATGATCTTTTCGTCTTCACTGTCAACGGGGGTGGTACCAGGGGACTGGAGAGTAGCGAATGTTGTGCCCCTGTTCAAAAAAGGGAATTACTGGCCAGTTAGTCTTACTTCTGTGGTAGGCAAAGTAATGGAAAGGGTACTGAGGGATAGGATTTATGAGTATCTGGAAAGACACTGCTTGATTAGGGACAGCCAGCACGGATCTGTGAAGGGTAGGTCTTGCCTTACAAGTCTTATTGAATTCTTTGAGGAGGTGACCAAGCATGTGGATGAGGGTAGAGCAGTGGATGTAGTGTACATGGATTTTAATAAGGCATTTGATAAGTTTCCCCATGGTAGGCTTATGCGGAAAGTCAGGAGGCATGGGATAGAGGGAAACTTGGCCAATTGGATTGAAAACTGGCTAACCGGTCGAAGTCAGAGAGTGGTGGTAGATAGTAAATATTCAGCCTGGAGCCCAGTTACAAGTGGAGTTCCGCAGGGATCAGTTCTGGGTCCTCTGCTGTTTGTAATTTTTATTAATGACTTGGATGAGGGAGTCGAAGTGTGGGTCAGTAAATTTGCAGATGATACGAAGATTGTTGGAGTTGTGGACAGTGAGGAGGGCTGTTGTCGGCTGCAAAGGGACTTTGATATGATGCAGAGCTGGGCTGAGGAGTGGCAGATGGAGTTCAACCCTGCCAAGTGTGAGGTTGTCCATTTTGGAAGAACAAATAAGAATGCGGAATACAGGGTTAACAGTAGAGTTCTTAGTCAGGTGGAGGAACAGAGGGATCTTGGGGTCTATGTACATAGATCTTTGAAAGTTGCCACTCAGGTGGATAGAGCTTGTAAGAAGGCCTATGGTGTATTAGCGTTCATTAGCAGAGGGATTGAATTCAAGAGTCGTGAAATGATGTTGCAGCTGTACAGGACTTTGGTTAGGCCACATTTGGAGTACTGTGTGCAGTTCTGGTCGCCTTACTTTAGGAAAGATGTGGAAGCTTTGGAGAGGGTGCACAGAAGATTTACCAGGATGTTGCCTGGAATGGAGAATAGGTCGTACGAGGACAGGTTGAGAGTTCTCGGCCTTTTCTCGTTGGAACGGCAAAGGATGAGGGGTGACTTGATAGAGGTTTATAAGACGATCAGAGGAATAGATAGAGTAGACAGTCAGAAACTTTTCCCCCGGGTACAACAGAGTGTTACAAGGGGACATAAATTTAAGGTGAAGGGTGGAAGGTATAGGGGAGATGTCAGGGGTGGGTTCTCTACCCAGAGAGTGGTGGGGGCATGGAATGCGCTGCCCATGGCAGTGGTAGAGTCAGAATCATTGACGACCTTTAAGCGGCAATTGGATAGGTACATGGATGGGTGCTTAATCTAGGATAGATGTTCGGCACAACATCGTGGGCCGAAGGGCCTGTTCTGTGCTGTATTGTTCTATGTTCTATGTTCTTTAGCAGTTGAGTGACTACCTCCTGTTCTTGTGTCCCAGTATCGAGAAGTTGAGTGACTGCCTCCTGTTCCTGTGTCCCAGTCTCGAGCAGTTGAATGACTGCATCCTGTTCCTGTGTCCCAATCTCGAGCAGTTGAGTGACTGCCTCCTGGTCCTGTGTCCCAGTCTCGAGCAGTTGAGTGACTCCCTCCTGTTCCTGTGTCCCAGTCTCGAGCAGTTGAGTGATTGCGTCCTGGTCCTGTCTCCCAGTCTCGAGCAATTGAGTGACTGTGTCCTGTTCCTGTGTCCCAGTCTCGAGCAGTTGAGTGACCCCCTCCTGTTCCTGTGTCGCAGTATCGAGAAGTTGAGTGACTCCCTCCTGACCCTGAATGAGAGTCTCGAGCAGTTGAGTGACTGTCTCCTGTTCCTGTGTCCCAGTCTCGAGCAATTGAGTGACTGCCTCCTGTTCCTGTGTCCCAGTCTTTAGCAGTTGAGTGACTGCCTCCTGTTCCTGAGTCCCAGTCTCGAGCAGATGAGTGACTCCCTCCTGTTCCTGTGTCCCAGTCTCGAGCAGTTGAGTGACTCCCTCCTGTTCCTGTGTGCCAATCATGAGCAGTTGAGTGACTGCTTCCTGTTCCTGTGTCCCAGTCTCGAGAAGTTGAGTGACTGCCTCCTGTTCCTGTGTCCCAGTCTCGAGAAGTTGAGTGACTGCCTCCTGTTCCTGTGTCCCAGTCTCGAGAAGTTGAGTGACTGCCTCCTGTTCATGTGTCCCAGTATCGAGCAGTTGAATAACTGCCTCCTTTTCTTGTGTCCCAGTATCGAGCAGTTGAGTGACTCCCTCCTGTTCCTGTGTCCCAGTGTCGAGCTGTAGAATGACTCCCTCCTGTTCCTGTGTCCCAAACTCGAGCAGTTGAGTGACAGCCTCCTGTTCCTGTGTCCCAGTCTCGAGAAGTTGAGTGACTGCCTCCTGTTCCTGTGTCCCAGTCTCGAGCAGTTGAGTGGCTGCATCCTGTTCCTGTGTCCCAGTATCGAGCAGTTGAATAACTGCCTCCTTTTCTTGTGTCCCAGTATCGAGCAGTTGAGTGACTCCCTCCTGTTCCTGTGTCCCAGTGTCGAGCTGTAGAATGACTCCCTCCTGTTCCTGTGTCCCAGACTCGAGCAGTTGAGTGACTGCCTCCTGTTCCTGTGTCCCAGTCTTGAGCAGTTGAGTGACTCCCTCCTGTTCCTGTGTCCCAGTCTCGAGCAACTGAGTGATGCCTCCTAATCCAAAGTTTGTGAAAATAGATGTCGTCCTTTTGCTGCTGACTAACAGGCTCCAATCTCTCTGTGCTCACCTGCTGCTCCTGTGGAATGGAGTTGAGGGACTGAATGGCCACTTCACATTCCTTACAGCTTCTCTTGACTAAAAGCCTTTCTCCTGTTTCTGTAAAACACCGTCAAAATCTGAATGATGTATTTTTGTCAGTAATTGTGCAAACAAGCTGACTGTCAGAATTCAGAAGCTGAATAGCCTCTTCCTGTTCCTGTGTTACGCAGTCAAAAGGCAACAGAGTCTCAGTGATGTACAGCACGGAAAAAGACCCTTCCATCCAGTTGTCCATTCTGACCAAATATCCTAAATTAATCTCGTCCCCCTTGCCAGCACTTGGCCCATATCCCTCTAAACCCTTCCCATGCACATACCCATTCCAATGCCTTTTAAATGGTGTAACTGTACCTGCCTCCATCACGTCTTTTGGGTGTTCATTCCATACACACAGCAGTCTCTCTTTGAAAGTGTTGTGCCTCATTTCCCTTTATAAATCTTTCCCCTCTCACATTAAACCTTTGACTTGAAATTTTGGACTCGCCTATCCTGGGATAAAGACATTGACTGTTTACCTTATCTATGCCCCTCATGATTTTATAAGCCTCTTTAAGGTCACCCGTCAGCCTTAACACTTGAAAATAGCCCAGCCTATTCAAACTCTCCCTGTAGCTCAAACCCTCCAACATCTGCAAAATTCTTAAAAATCTTCTGCACCCTTTCAAGTTTGACAATATCTTTCCGACAGCAGGGTGACCAGAAAAAAAAGGCAACATTACAAAAGTGGCCAAACCCATGTCCTGGACAGGGGCAACATGTCTTGCAAACAGATAAACTCAAAGCACGCACCAATAAAGGGAAGATCACCAAGTGTCTTCTTCACTGCGCTGTCTACCTGTGACGGCACTTTCAAGGAACTGAAAACCTGCACCACAAGGTGACACAATAGCTCAGTGACTAGCATTGCTACCTCAGAGCACAACGTTCTGGGTTTCACTCCATCCTTGAATGACTGCCTGTGTGGAGTTTGCACATTCTCCTCGTGTCTGCGTGCGTTTCTTCCGGGTGCTACGTTTTCCTGCCACAGTACAAAGATATACCGGCAAGTGTAGATTGGCCCTGCTAAATTGCCACAAGTACCCAGGGATGTGTAGGTCTAGGTGGATTAGCCATGGGAAATGCAGGCTCAGAAGGACAGAGTAGGGGTTTCTCCAGTAGGATACTGGTTAGAGGGTCGATGTGGCCTAGATTGGCCGAATAGGCTGTTTCCTCACTGTAGCTATTCGATAATTTAAATTGAGTTCTCTTTGAGTGGCAACTTTCGACAAAACCCTACCTCCATATCTTGCCCTAATTTGTCTTGCCAAAATGCAACACCTCATACTTATGTAAATTTAACACCATCCACCACCCCTCGGCTCACCTAATCAACTTTCCCCTTGTTCGGAGATATCATTTTTCACAGTCGGCTACACCACCAAATTTGGTATTATCTGCAAGCTTACTGACCATACTTCATATACTCAAATGCAAATGATTTGTATAAGTGACAAAAGGCAGTGGACCCACTATTGATCTTCGCGGCACGCCACTGGTCACAGGTCTCCAAGTTCATTGAACAAATATCCAGTGTCACGCCCTGTCTCCGATATTCCAGAAAATGTTGGCTCTAAATGGAGAGCTCTCCCTGGATCCCAGGCAGTCTGACCTTGTTAACCAGTGTACAGAACATGTTGGTTTTCCTACTGAATTCCATAAAGACAACATCCACTGGCCTGTCTTTATCAATCGTCTTCATCACTTCCTCAAAAAATTCCATCGAGTCAGTGAGACGTGATCTCCAATGTACAAAGCCCTCTTCAGTCCTTGTCTTTCCAAATGCGTATACATCCTTTCTCTCAAAATCTCCTCCAACAATTTAGTCACCATTGACGTCAAGCTGATCGATCTATAGTTACCTGTTTTTTTCCTTCCTTTCTTAAATGATGACACTACATTAGCAGCCCTCCAGTATTTTGGCACCTCCCCTGTGGAAATCAATGATACAAATATATCAGCAAAATGCAGAGCAATCTCTTTCGTAGCTGCCCACAAACGTCTGGGATATAACTGATCAAGTCCCAGCGATTTGTTCACCTTCATGTGTTTTAAAATGTCCAACACGTCCTTGTAATATAGACACTTTTCAAGATATCACTATACATTTCCTCATTCTCTCGCTCTTGTAACTCCCTCCACATTAAATACTGAGGAGAAATACTCGTTTCATATCCCTCCCATCTCTTGTGGTTCCACATATAGGTAGCTTTACCGATCTTTAAGGTGCCCTATTCTCTCCCTAGTTAATCTTTTGCCATGAAAATGTTGTAGAATTTCCTCAATACCTCGTTAACCTTATTTCTGAAGCCAACTCGTATTCACATTTTTCTAGCCCGATTTCCCCATTGAGTATACACTTACTGCCCTTATCCTCTGGGGATCCACTTGATTTCAGGAGACATATGTCTCCTTCCTTACCTTGATCAGCGCATCAATATGTCTACCCATCCAGCACTCCCTGCACTCACCAGCCTTGCCCATCTCACTAATGGGAACACGTTGGCTCTGGACTCTCTGAAGCCAAGTTTTGATCGCCTTGCATTTACCAACCATCACTTTACCTGCAAATCGAGTATTCCAATTAACCTTTCACAGGGCTCGACTAACACGTTCAAAATTAGCCTTGTTCAAAGTTAGAACTTTATTGTTTACATCAGGTCTTTCCTATTTCATAACTAGTTTAAACGTAATATTTATGCGTAACAGACTTGAAATGTTAAATAAACACTTCCTGCTCCTCTGTAACAGGCTCGAGAGATTGCATGGGATCCTCCTATCCCTGTATAATAGTCACCAGACATTAAATGACATTACGAGAAGCCAATAAACTGTACCTGATGGAGGTCCATCCCTTCTCAGTTACAGAAACAATGAACTCCAGGTGCCCTCTCAGTGACACCTCATACAGCTGCAGCGACAAATCCTTTTATTTTGAATGATTTGTTCACAAAATGTGCTAATATTCCAGAGTTCCACCTTTTCAAGTAGCAACAAGCTAATATTGGCTGAATGGCCTTCTCTTATCCCTCTGTAAGAGGCCCATAGGGACAGAATTGCTTCGGCCTGTTACTGAGCAGCAGTCTCAGTGCTCTGTTTCAAGGTTATGAAAGGATTTGAAAACAGGGCATTAAAACCCGGCGTAGCCTCACACTGGTCAATAAGTATCATACTGTAGGTTAAGGCATCTAGAAACTTGCCCATCCGATGTTCTTTTTTTATGTAGCCGATCTGTTATTTTATAACTGCTTTCTTTCATAAACCGAGTGGAACACATATAGACCCATGCAAAGAAAAAGAAATAAAAATTGAAAGATTTATGGTCCATCTCTCAGCACCCTCATCCATTCCATTCAAAACCAGTAAATGTTCCCTTTTATAGTGATATGAAAAGTGATGCATGGAACTGGTTGACTGATCCTATTTGTTCAGTGACTGTGATTAATGCCAGTCGCGATGGCTACTAATTATGCCAATGGGTTTCCATCTTTTAATGATAATTGGGCGCCATTCAATGTGTTATTCCATAACATGAGCGGGAGCATCACCGACAGCACTCTCAGGGATCAGCAGATCCAGGCAGAGGGGTAGGAGAGATCAGAATCTCAGAACATTAGACTGGAATATTCCAACAATGGAACAGAATCTGAGAACATTCGACTGGAAAGTTCCAACAATGGATCAGAATCTGAGAACATTTCACCGGAATGTGCCAACAATGGATCATAATCTGAGAACATTAGACTGGAATATTCCAACAACAGACAGGAGTTTATCCTATTATGTTTGGCTGCTTTCTGTATTTTATTGGTGGCCATTATCAATAAAGATCTATAACGCTCTTCTCATTATTCAATATTTTTATTATCCCTTCCTGGCTATCGTTGGTGTTCCTAGTCAGTGTCACTGTCCATTTTATTTCTATAAACTAGTTATGGCTGTATTACTGTTCTTTCATATATTCTACATTTCTATCTGCTATTATTGTTCCTGTTGAAACTCTGAATCCAGATATTTACTGTACAGACCACTACTAACTACATCAATGAAGGTGTTCAATTACTGCCTCCCTCTGCTCTGGCAAAGCTACTCATGGGTCTCTGTGTTGACCTTCTCAGTTTCAGCCGATAACCGCAATATACTGTATCTTTGCCTTTGTTATTTAAATATTAAGAGCATGGAGGTCACTGCCTTATGTTCTGGTTACAAACTCCACTTCATTCCAGTGTTTCCAACCCATGCCTGGCTAATGTCTGAGGCTGAAGCAGGCGAGTCAAAACTGTGGGAGATCCCTTTGACCATGAGCTGATTCCTGACGCCATGCCCTGTCCATTTCTAACTTGAAATACTCACCACTCCACAATGTATCTCATTGACTTATTTCATCGCCTGTTTGAACTTTGAGTTATAAAATACAGTCTTAATGAAGTTAATAATCTGCTGCTGACGCTCCCGGCTTCAAACCTGTTGAAGCAAATCTGATTCGAACTCACAACAACCTCCCATCCACCTGTCATTCATGAGCACCGGATATACATTGCTATTGTTATGGCAATGCCTTTATTTTAACATTTTCAAACACTTTACCTCATCTGTCCATGAAAATTCTCTCGTTTTCTCTCTGTCGATTAAATGAAAGCCTGCCAGTTGTTTGTATTTAAAACAGTTTCCTCCATGTGCGTTCCTTCTCAAACATTGAGTTTCACATTCAACCACGTCAATCTGTACCTGTATTTGTCCCTCTCAGGTGACCTTGCGATCAGTAACACGAGGAAGCCCATTGAGTAAAGGACCAGGCATCTAAATTGTGTAACAATGCTGTCAGTTTTTTTAAAAAAAAGGTTATTTTCTCTTTTTTTAACAAGAGGTCTTAAAGGCCAAACTAGCTACTGAAAATGGCTCAAGTAAATAACTTACAAGACTTTTAGGGTTTTTAATAAATAGAAGTAACAATGGCCAGCTCACATAGACCAGGCTTTCTAGTTTTTTTCCTTATAGCTGTAAGTCACCAGGTGCTTGGGTCCCAGAAGGTTGGAAGCTTTAGTAAATTATCGCTCCCTGAAGCTTCACTTGATGCTGTTTCCTCCTGGATTGGAGAACTGTATGTCTGAATGCTCCTTTTTACCATGGAGTGTGTTTAGGTGATGTTAGTATATTGGAACAGTTCATTTGTAGAAGATACTGTATCCATTATTTGATTAAGGTTTCCAATAGTTAAGTTATTCTAAAATCCTCTTCATTTTGTATACATTTCATTAGAGTGTTTAAATATATTGTGTTTTACTTAATAGTGAGTGGTGTGACTAGTAGAATCACTTCTGGAACACCCACTTCACATCTACCTTTAAAATAAGAAAACGTTGGCATCCAAGCTACCTTCTTAAAATAGTTTGAGACAGTCTGGTTTGTCTATAGCAAACTGGGGACTTTTGTCTGGTTCGACATCGATAATACCAAATTGGGTTTATAATTACAATCCCTACAGTCTGCAAACAGGCCATTCGACCCAACAAGTCCACACCGTACCGCCGAGGAGTAACCTCCCCAGACTCATTCCTCGACCCTATTATTACACATTTACCCCTAACCCACACATCCCTGAAAACTGCAAACAATTTAGCATGGCCAATTCACCGGACATGCACAATTTTGGATTGTGGGAGGAAACCAGCGAATCCAGAATAAGCTCTTGCAGACACTGGAGAGTACGCACCAGGAGGCTATTGGGTTCAAAGGTCGTGTATGGTAGCTGTTAGGGTCTTTTGTTGCGGATGTTGAATTCGGTTGGTTTAAACAATGTTTTGTGTACAAACATTCTTTCAGTCACTCAGAGTTCTCTGGGTGTGGACGAAGTGAAGTTGGGGGTTTTACAAAAGGTAATGAAGGCAAAGCTGTAGGCAGACAAGCTGGAGTTGGGGTTGTGTTTGTCTGTGAGAAAATGAGAGATAATTACAGCTATAGCTTAGCAATTACATTTGGTGGAACCGCCATCAGACTCTTTGGAAATGGTGAGAATTCAATTTCAAATGAGGCACCGTGAACATGAGAAGGAATTGAAGCAGTTTGAATTATGATGAAGCGTAGTAATAAAAGAACAGAAAATGAAGAAGAAAGAGAAAAAGAAAGAAGAAAAGCAAAGAGATGTAACTTCAAAGGTTAGTAATTAGAGAGGAAAGTTAACATAGAAGGCGTTGATGAAAGTAGATGGTAGGCTGGATGAGGAGAATAGTGAGGATGAACAACCCTATATTAGCCAAAGGCTTGATGGGGATCTGTTTAAATACATCCAGACATTATCTAAATTTGATGAGAATGATGGAGGAACCTTTTTAATTTCATTTGAGAAAGTGGCTAAACAAATGCAGTGCCCAGTGACCATGTGGACTTAGTGATTCAAACAAAGCTGATAGGTATTTGCATCCCTCTTGGAGGAGGTATCTGGGGAGTTATGGCACTCTTGGAGAGATTCTTATTTTGGAGAAGTTCAACAATTCACTTCCTGCAGTCATGAAAACTTGATTGGAAGAGCAGAGTTACAATGGCAAGATTAGAAACTCTAATGGCTGATGATGATGATGATTGAGTTCAGAAATCAAAGCTTGGTTTCTGTGAGGGATTGAGAAGAATGTGCGAGATCTTCTTAAAAAAGATCGCTGTGAGAGTAAGATTAACTGGCATGCCAGGAGTAGCAGGTAAAGATGTTACAGTATTAAGAGGTACAGAAGTATGTAATTCTTTTGTGCTGAGACATGAGGAGCCATGTCATTCAGAGGGAGTACTGGAGAGATGAGAAGTGCTCCATTATGTAACTTGTGGTTGGAGTGTCCAGTGAAAACATCAAAAGATTTATTTCAGAATGGGGAAGGAGGCCTTGAGCTTGATGTTGGCGTTACAACATTTCAGCATTTAAATTGCGAATAACATACCTGAGACAAATCTTTATCACTGATTTACAATCAGTGACCCCTTAAAGTTTTTTGGAGAAATTTAGGGAGAAAAATACCAGTCTGTTTCAATTGAGCTTATGATTGCTGTCATTCAATTTGAAGTTATCCAAGTGACAGGGCGAGAAAACCTAAGTTTTGACACATTCTGGAGACTTGGATGAAGAAAGACAAAGGCATTCTGTGGCCGGAGTAAAATGACTGAAATCGAATCTAGTTGTAAACATTTGTATGCTCAGAGTCAATGTAATATATATATGCACCTCTTCCTCCCCTACATTGATGACTGCATTGGTGCCACCTCATGCTCCCGCGAGGAAGTTGAGCAATTCATCTACTTCACCAACACATTCCACCCTGAACTTAAATTTACCTGGACCATCTCTGACACCTCCCTTCCCTTCGTGGACCTCTCCATCTCCATTAATGATGACCGACTTGACACCGACAATTTTTACAAACCCACTGACTCCCACAGCTACCTGGATTACACCTCTTCCCATCTTACCTCCTGCAAAAATGCATCTGGTATTCCCAATTCCTCTGCCTCCGCCGTATCTGCTCCCAGGAGGACCAGTTCCACCACAGAACACACCAGATGGCCTCCTTCTTTAGAGACCGCAATTTCCCTTCCACGTGGTTAAAGATGCCCTCCAATGCATCTCGTCCACATCCCGCACCTCTGCCCTCAGACCTCACCCCTCCAACCGTAACAAGGACAGAACGCCCCTGTTGCTCACCTGCCACTCTAACAACCTTCGTATAAACCAACTTATCCGCCAACATTTCAGCCATCTCCCAACGGACCCCACCACCAGGGATATATTTCCCTCCCCACCCCTTTCCGCCTTCCGCAAAGACTGTTCCCTCCGTGACTACCTAGTGAGGTCCACGCCCGGCTACAACCCACCCTCCCATCCTGGCACCGTCCCCTGCCACTGCAGGAATTGCAAAACTTGCGCCCGCATCTCCTCCCTCACCTCCATCCAAGGCCCTAAAGGAGCCTTCGACATGCGGTCTCCTCTACATTGGGGAGTCTGTACGTCTCCTAGCAGAGCACTTTATCGAACATCTCCGGGACACCCGCACCGATCAACCACAACGCCTGTGACCCAAATTTCAGCCCCCCCCCCACTCTGCCGAGGACATGGAAGTGCTGGGCCTTCTTCACCGCCGGTCCCTCACCACCAGAAGCCTGGAGGAAGAACGCCTCATCTTCCGCCTCAGAACACTTCAACCACAGGGCATCAATGTGGACTTGAACAGTTTCCACATTTTCCCTTCCCCCACCTCACCTCAGTTCCAAACTTCCAGCTCAGCACTGTCCCCATGACTTGTCTTACCTGCCTATCTTCTTTTCCACCTATCCACTCCACCCTCCCCCCGACCTATCACCGTCATCCCCTCCCCCACTCACCTATTGTACTCTATGCTACTTTCTCCCCACCCCCACCCCTCTCTCACTTATCTCTCCACCCTTCAGGATCTCTGCCTGTATTCCTGATGAAGGGTTTTTGCCCGAAACGTCGACTTTACTGCTCCTCTGATGCTGCCTGAACTGCTGTGCTCTTCCAGCACCACTAATCCAGAATCTGGTTTCCAGCATCTGCAGTCATTGTTTTTACCTATATATGCATTTTGTCTGCAAATAGAGGACGATTAGGAGGTCTAAAATTAATCCATTTTTGTATATTGATGGATCATTTTATTAAAGGAGGAGTAGTGAGTATACTATCGCTGTAAAGAAGTTGTTTTCTCTTAGGTTGTTTTAGAAGAGAGGTTATAAAGGCAGAGGTACAGAACTGCTGTCTGAACACAGTTTAAGTAAATAACTGAGAAGGCCTTCAGGTTTCATTAAATGGTGGTAACAATGGAAGGGCTGTGGCCAGCTCTCACAGACCAGGTCTTCTCATTCGGTTTTTAGCTGCAGCATTCAGAAGCTGTTGGGGATCCCAGAAGGGTTGAGAGTGTCAATACATGATCCCTAGCTGCTTTTCTCGTTGAAATCTCTTGTTGATGTTCATTTCTCCTGGATCGGAAAATTGCATGTAAGAATCTGTGTTTGAATATATCTCTGTGTCAAGCAGTGTATACCAAGAAGGTATGATATCTATTGTTGTGTAAGTGTTCCAATATAAGCTATCCCAAAATGTTCTTTTCTTTGATTGGATTTTAACTAAATCATTTGACTAGATTATATTATATTTTGCTTAATGTCAAGTGGTTTGACCAGACACAACATATCTAGAACGCACATTTCCCATCTATATTCAAAATAAGGAAAGCTTTGGGTCGAAGCGGCCTTCTTAAAATATTTTGCGGGGATCTGGTCTGGTCCGCAACACTTGTAGCCGAGGGGTTTGTGATTGACTCCTGTAAATGAAAATTTAGTGGAGGGGCTGGGGATGGTTTGCTGGTGGTTGTGTTGTGAGCTGCCTCAGACATTCAGGGAGAGCTGAGGTTTTGCTGACCCAACTCGGGATGGATCATGGGACTGTAGTTACAGCATCTGGGTCTGTAACATGATCAACAAACGGAGCAGAGGCTGCAGAGAGGGGAAGCTCTGAAACCAATGAGTGAGTGTGTGTGGGGAAAGGGATCAGCTGTATCCACCCCTGGTTTTCCAGAAACAGCTTTCCAAGCTCCACCTAACCTAGGATCAAAGTGTGAGGGGACCCTGATTGAACAAGGAGCTGGTCACAGAGCGGTGTCACCTCCTTCAACACGACCTGCAGCTTCACACCAGGCGGAGGACTGTGCTGCCGGTGGCTGTTCGGGTCACAGTTTCATTCAGCTTCTATGATTCGGAACTTTCCAGGCAGGACTAGGTGACATATCCATCATTTCCCAGTATCTCAACAGCAGTGTTAACCATTCCGTGATGGCGGATATATAGTGGATGAAAAGCATTGTTTCTCCCTCAGCAGGGAGCTGCCGGGTGTATCCAGTATAGTGGGATTCCCGATGGTGTACATGGCATCTGCAGGGTATCCATGTCAATGGGGAGAGTTAGAGGAACTGAACGAGCTCTCTCTCTCTATTAATGTTACAGTGTACCCATGCACAGTACATCATGTTGGTGAATACCCACTGTCCTGACAGCAGTCACAGCCTATTCATTCAGAAGCAGTCAGCCATTTCCCATCGTCATTGGGTCTCCAGGTAGAAAGAAATAAATATATCTTGGATAAGAGACGTCCCCTCAATGCTCGTTTCAAAACATCATGCCCACCACCAATCAACCACGTCAAAGTATTCCATGTGTACGGAGAGCAATAGGGTCGCAAGCAGTGTCTGGGAGCATACGATCAGGGATGTAGCAAAGCCTCCCATGTCTGAACGGATCTGACTGAACCCTCCAGTACACAGTATCATTGAGTCCCGTAATTCCTCTCCATTTCAGTAGCATACTGCCTTCCATTATTCCTGTAAATGAAATGACAGGTTATATCATGTTAAATTCCACCTGCCAAACTATTATCTATTGCCTTTACCTCTCTGAATCTATTTGCAGACTCTCCACCTTCTCTTGATAATTTGATCTCTTGCTTACCACAGCGACATCACCAAACTCAGCATCTGTATATCTGTTCCATCCTCCTGATCATTAATATAGACTGTAAATAGTTGAGAACCCAGCGCTGGTCACTGTGTGACCTTACTGGTTGCATTCTGTCTAGCTGATTGAGACTGATTTATCCTGAGTGCCTGCTTCCTGTATGATACCCAGCCCGCCCCCCATTCCTGAGCAACACAGTCAAAGAGTTGAATAAGAACAAGGAGCATCTGTGAGGAATCCAACCCCTCAATGAGGCTGATGTCAACGTGGCATCTGTTCCAATTTCCTGCCATCTCTCCATCCTAAAACTCTAGTCTGTTGTTGTAGATTGCGACACATGAAAAAAAATCCGCTCCACATCTACGCATTCAATTACTTTTAGCATTTTACAGACCTCAGTGAGATCTCCTTTCATTCTTATACATTCGAAAGTATAGGCCCAAACTGCTTAATTTCTCTTCATAAGACAAACACTTCAAATATGGAATCAATCTAATGAAGCTCTTCTGATTTGCCTCCAATGGAAATACCTCATTCTGCAGGACACCCAAACTGGACTCCAGTTGCAGCCTCACTAATGCCTTGCGTAGCTACACCAACACTCCCTCCCTTTCTACTCTATCCTTTTATAAGTAAACACTGGCATTATGCTTGCATTTCTCATTTCTTGCAGTAACCGCAAGCAAGTTTTCTGTGATATGCAAGCAGACACCCAGCTCCCTCTGCACCTTAGCACTTTGAACTTTCTCTCCATTTCGATAATAATTTGTCTTTCTATTATACTGGCCAACTTGAATAGCCCCATATTTATTCACTTTAATTTTCCTTGCCAAATGTTGGCCCATTCATCCAACCTATCCATATAGTTTTAAATCTCTTGCATCATCATTCCGAAGTAATTTCCTACCAATGTTAGTGTAATCTGAAAATGTGGCATCGCATTTTCTATCCCATCAACAGTGTGCAGTACTACCATCGATCGCAAATGGTTGAGGCATGAGTCCTGAAATCAACGGCACCCCACAAATTGCATTTGCCAAAAGAAAATGACGCATTTATTCCATCTGACTCCATTTTATTTGTTATCCAATCCTCCATCCAAGCTAATAAATTACTCCTAAACTCATGTTGTCTGATCTTACCACTTACTCTTTGGAGAAGCGACACATCCAATGCCTTCAGGAAGACCAGATATGTTCCATCTCCAGGATTCCCACGAGCCACCTTGTTTGTGATATCTTCAAATAACTCAAGCAAACAATTCAGACACGGTTTAGCCTTCATAAAACCATGTTGACTCTGATGGATTGTGGTTTAACTTTGCAAATGTCCTGAACAATGGACTCTAACAATTAGCCTTAAATTACAATAGTTTCTTGTTACACTTTATTCCATAATGTATAACATTATTATAAGTTCTTCCCTTTCGAAAGCCTTTACGTTTTCTTTGAATTCCTATTTAATGGGCAAACATTTTTAAGAGATCTGCTCCAATTGCTGAGTAGAGCCATGTGTGGCTGGATGGACTCATCATCCTGCGGGTGTACACACTCGATGGGCTGACGTCTTTCTGGTGTTCCCATGTTGCCATCTCCAAGGCCAGAATGAGCCCCTCCTGTTGATATTTTAGAGGATTGGGAGATTATAGAATCTTCCTGTTGCCGTCTAACATTTTGAGGGGTGATGGGTCTTCTCATACTTCTCTATAACAGGTGGAAATACTGAACGGTCTCCTCATGTATCCCGGAGATGGGACCGAGGGATTGATTGTTCTTCTCTTGTTCCCATACAACAGACACGTGTCTAAATTACCTCTTCCTTTCTCATGAAAGAAGTCTCAGATAGTTTTTATCCTTATCCAATTCCCTTGCAATAGGCTCGGTGGGTCTGAATGGCCCCCTGTTATCCCAGTGTAACAATCTCCAGCCACTGTGTGACCTCTTCCAGTTCCTATGTTACAGATTTGAGGAGGCTGAATGGACTGCTCCTGTTGCTGTTTAACAGGATACTGGTGCAGCATGGCCTACTGTTATAGGCTCGACTGGCTGATTGGCCTCCTTCTCTAAATGTATATCAGGCTCCGGGGCTGAATAGCCTCATCCTGTTTTGGTGTAACAGGGTCGAAGGCCTGAATATCCTCCTGTTGTTCCTTTGTAACAGGCTGGAGAACGGAATGGATTCCTCCACTACCTGTGTAATTCACTTCACTCGTTGACTCCTTCTGTCATCTGTGTTCAAATAAGATCATCTTTAATTTTTGTAAACTCCAATGACTACTGTACCAACCCGATCATCCTTTCGTTATAAGCTAGCACCTTCATTGCAGGAATCAGTTGATGGAACCGTCTCTGAGCTGCTTCCAATATAACAACACCCTTTCTTCATTGAAGAGATTAAATCTGTACACACTACTCCAGATGTGATCTCACTAAGATCCTGAACAGCAGCAGGAACACATTGCCAGCCTGCTGTAAGGTTCCCACCCAGGTTAAAGCTGTCTCAGCTCTCTGGGGGAGTACAGAGCATTGTTGGAAGATCAGTGTCCTTCTCTACTCTGGAGAAATTAAAGTTTGAGAAGACCATAAATGATGTGGCGAGATGATCTCTATCATTAATCTCCCCAGAGCCCACATCGCTCAGATTCCACAGAATCTAGTAAGGTGGAGCGCAAAAACAGCAAGGAGGATCAAACATTGATGGGAGTTACATAGCAAAGTGAAAGCTGGAATACAAATGCAGGGCATGTTATGAAACAGGAAATGAGATATTCACATTTGTGGGTACTGCAGTAATAATGTACTGTTTGAATTATATCTAAACTGTGTTAACCCAATTGAATGCTAATGCTGGGAAAAATGGATTTCATGACCACGCGTAAGATGGTTTGCATGAACATTATGTTGAGCACTGAGCTCGAGATCAGGTTATTTAGGAATAGGTATTGAGTGATCAGAAGAGCTCATTGAAACTTTTGCTGTAAAGAAGATTTTGGGAACAGTGACCACAATGTATTGGTTTTCTTTTGTGCTGTTTGGGAACACGACGGTTTCTGTTTTATTTGAAATAACCATTATAAATCTGAGTCATGCAAGCCATGAAGGTGTGAGGAGAAAGTGGGGATGACAGATGCTGGAGATCAGAGTCAAAGAGTGTGGTGCTGGAAAAGCACAGTCAGGCAGCATACTAAGAGCAGATAAATCAATGTTTCGGGCATAGGCCCTTCGTCAGGAATGAAGCTTATGGGCCAAGGGGGCTGAGAGATAAATGACAAGGGGATGCGGCAGCGGGGAGGTAGCTGGGATTGCAATAGGTAGTTGAAGTTGGGATTGAAAGTGATAGGTGATGAAGGGAGACAGAACACCTTATCTACCGCATCCATTCAACCCAATGTGGTCTTCTCTACATTGGCGAGGCAGGAGGTTAACTTGTGGATCATTTCAGAGAACATCTCTGGGACAGTCACATTGAACAACTCCATCGCCTTGTAGCTGAGCACTTTAACTCCCCTTCCCACTCTGCCAAGGACATAAGGGTCCTGGGCCTGCTTCATCACCAAACCCGAGCCACCAGAAGCCTGCAGGAAGAAAGCCTCCTCTTCTGCCTTGGGACCATCCAACCACAGGGGATCATAGTGGATTTCCCGATTTCCCCATTTCCCCTAATCCCATCTTATCCCACTCCAACCTTCCAACTCTGCACCGCCCTTTTGAACGTTCCTATGTGTCCACCTTCCTTCCTATCAATCTGGTCCACCCTCCTCTCCGACTATCACTTTCAACCCCACCTTCACCTACATATTAGTTGAAAGGAAGCAGCTTAGAAAAATGCCAAGTGTTGCAGTAAGCCAGTGGATTCAGAGAAATGTAGGACCCAGCAAAGGATGTCCAAGAAACTGAGAAGAAAATCAAAAAGAGAAAAAGCGTGCAAATGAAAGTAACACATAAAGACTGCTAAAAAGCGTCTATCAATGTATGCAAAAAATAAAAACAAATGCAAATGTGGATAATTTATTGCAGAGAGCAGAGAAATCGCCGGGAAAAGAAACAGTTACTTGCATCTATCTTCATGGAAGAATGTCCAGAAATTATTCCAGAAATACCAAGTGACCATGGGACTTGTGTAAGTAAAGTCTGAGATCATTCTTATCAGTGATGAGGTTGTCTTTGAAAAGGAAGCTGAATTGAGTATTTATAAATCTGACAGCCTAGATGTACTTCATACAAGAATTTCAGAGGAAGCATTTAGCCAATCTGGATAAGGCAAAGATCATAAATATTATCCAACAGTTAAGAATGGATGAAGGTGGAGAGTGGTGAACTACAGAGCAGTAACTTGTCATCTGCCTTCGGGTGTCTGTTGGACTCAATTGCAAAGAACATGCTACTAGATTCTTAGAAGGTAATAACATAACTGGGGAGTATGATAATGTATTGATGAAAAGAAAGGCAGAAGTGGCAAACTTTTTTTGGTATGGTTTGAAGATGATTCTTTGAGACATAGGCAATGAAGAGCCAATGGATAACGTGGAGTTGAATATACAGGAGCTCTTTTTTAAGAAATCACAGAGTAAGCTCATAAAAAAAAGTTAAGGCGAGAGGTACTGGGAAGAACATATGCAAATGGGAAAGTAAAAATTAGGTTTACATTCTTGTGAATGTAATTGGAATATAGAGGATGTAGTGAACCAGTTGCATCGAGTGTTGGTGAGACTAACCTTAGAGTATTGTCCATTGTTCGGAGTCCCAATATCAGAAAGAATACACCGAATAAAGAGGTACTGCAAAAGGTATCATCCAGATTAATCCCTAAAATGATTATCCAGATTAATCACAAAAATGGCAGGCTTGTCTGATGGGGAAATACAGCCTGTGATCTCAAGTTTCAAAACATGAGAGGTGATTGCAGTGAAACTTAGAAACATGGGGGGACTGAATAACAGAGGGACATGGAGAAGTACAAGGAGGCGAGATCTGGGAGAATCCCACGATATTCCACACGGACAAGTAGAAAAGAATAATCAGCAAACAGTTAGTGTCCATTAGAAACCAAAGGGGCAATCTATGTGTCAAGCTGGAGAACATTGATGGATTGTAACATGAGATCTTCACATCTATTTTACTTGGGAGAAGGAGGAGGCAGGTACAGAATTCAGGAAGATGGACGGGGAAGCTCTTGAACAGATTGATTATAAATTACGAGCAGGCAATTGAGGTTTTGTTCTGTATAAATTTGGACCAATCTCCATGTCTGACTGACTTGTATCACAGGCGGCTGTTGGGGTCAAGGGACGAAAGACCCTGGCTGAATATTTTAATTAGAATCTGACCATAGGGGAGGTGCTAGAGAATTGGAGAACTGCTAATCCGATTCCACTTCACAGTAACGGTGGGAGAGATAGACCAGGGAACTACAGATGAGTGAGTATTAGATCACTGTTAAGGAAACTACTGGAGAAAGAAGGGAAGGAGAAAATAGAACTCCAATCAGAGTCGCAAGGTTTGATCAGGGATAATCATCATGACTTTATCAGAAGGAAGTCACATCTAATGCTTTTGATTGAATTAGGTTGAGGCAGTCGATTGCTTAGTTTTGTAGGAAGGCCTTTGAAACATTTTCACCTGGGAAACTGAAAAATAAAGTAAAATCTCACAATATGAAACAAAACTTGACAAGTTACAATGAATATTTTCTTAGTGGCAGCAGGCAGAGGGTGATGAGAGAAGGCTGTTTGTGTGACTGGAGACCAGTGTCCCCGGGTGTACCACAGGGATCAGTGCTGTGTCACTTTTTGTTTGCGTTATTCATAAATAAATATAGATGTGAATGTGGAGGGGGCTAGGTGGAGAGTGGGGGAGGTGTGATAAGTAAGTGTATGTTTGACATAATGATTGGCTGGGTGGTTAGCAGTGAGGAGGAAGGCCTTAAGTTACAGGAAGATGCAGATGGAATGGTCAGATGAGCAGATGAACGGCAGAAAGAATGTAACCCTGATAAATATGAGGTGACGCACTTTGGGAGAAGGAACCAGAGAGGGGAGGACTCAACGAATGGCAGCACACTGGGAACCTCAGAGTGTGCTTCTCCACACATCCCTGAATGTGGCTGAACATGTTAATCGACTAGTTAAGAATTGGACCTTGGGTGTTGTGTTTCCTAATCAGGGCGTAGATTATAAGACCTATACAGGGCTTTGGTTCGGCCAAAATGGAATACTGTATGTAGTACTGGGAGCCACATTCCAGGAAGGATGTGATTGCACTGGAGGGAGTGCAGAGGTGATTCACATGGATGTTCCCTGGGATGTAGCATATCAGCTATGGAGAGAGGCTGGATAAGCTCGGGTTGTTTACTTTGGAGCAGAGAAAGCTGAGGAGTCAGTGATTCAGAAGGATAAGATTATAAGCGACACGGACAGGGGGGATAGACAGCAGCTGTTCCTTTTAGTCAGAGGATCAAGAACAAAGAAGCACACTTTTAAAGTGAAAAGTTTGAGGTTCAGAGAGGATTTAAACTTTTTTTTCACCAAGAGTATGTTGGGTTCTGGGATTACTTCCTGACAGGGGAATTATTACAGATAACCTCACAATCGTTAAAAAGTACTTGGGCGAGCACTTGGAAGTGTCATAACATTCCAGGCTATGGGCCTGCTGTAGAAAGTGGGACTAAAATAGATCATGCTGTACTTCTGTTGGCACAGAGTCGATGCTCCTGTGAGTGTACCGTGTGGAAGGTCAATTATTGAGCAGTTTAATGCAGGAATTGATGAGTGTCTGAAGAGTATATTCACAAGGGTTATAAGAGTGAACTGTAATAACTTGTTAAATCATGTCAATGTGAGAAACATGAGAAAAGTGCAGCTTACTTACAAACTGAAACTAGAGAATGGAGAACGGAGAATGGAGAACAGGGAACAGGGAAATGGCAGAACTATGAAGCCCCAACTTCAGTTCTGTCTTCACAGAACTTTCTAACAATACTAGGAAAACCAAGTCTGGTGTGGGAAAATGATAAGAGTACATGGAACATAGAACATAGTAAGTCAGGAGCAATTATTGTGAGTGAAAATAATGGTCATAGACAACTAACATAGATTTATGAAATGGGAATTATGTTTGAAAAACAGTCTGGGAGACAAATGAAAAAGAAGCAATGGATATTAAACATGCAGATTTTAAGAAAAGTTTTGGTAAAGCTCCAAGCCCAGTTTACAAAATCAAATCTGGGTGGATTGGGGTGAATATATGGCCATGTTTCTAGAATGGGACAGCTGGCAGGAAACAGTGAATAGAAATAATCAGACTCGTCAAGAAACAGCCTGACATTGTCTGTAAGGTATGATTCTGTGAGTATGGCCATGTCCCAGACCAGTCCTCAGCAGAGGCCTCACCTTCATTCCCCTACGCCCTCGGATTAATGAGTTCAACATGCGGCGAGATATTGAACAATTCTTCCGCCGCCTTCGCCTCCATGCCTACTTTTACAAGCAAGACTCCTGCCCACCCTCTGATGACCCCTTCTCCCGCCTCCAACACACCTCATCCACCTGGACGCCTCGTGCTGGCCTCTTACTCGCCCTTGATCTATTTATAGCCAACTGCCGCCGCGACATTAACCGACTCAACCTGTCCACCCCTCTTACCCACTCCAACCTCTCACCCTCAGAACGTGCAGCAATCCACTCCCTCCGCTCCAACCCCAACTTCACCATCAAACCGGCAGACAAGGGAGGCGCGGTAGTAGTTTGGCGCACCGACCTTTATACCACTGAGGCCAAATGCCAGCTCGCGGACGCCTCCTCTTATTGCCCCCTTGACCATGACCCCACCTCCCACCACCAAACCATCATCTTCCAGGCCATCCATAACCTCATCACCTCAGGGGATCTCCCATCCACCGCCTCCAACCTCATAGTCCCACAACCCCGCACCACCCGTTTCTACCTCCTGCCTAAAATCCACAAACCTGACTGCCCCGGCCGACCCATTGTCTCAGCCTGCTCCTGCCCACCGAACTCATCTCCGCGTACCTCGACACGGTTCTGTCCCCTTTAGTCCAAGAACTCACCACCTACGTTCGGGACACCACCCACGCCCTCCACCTCCTCCATGATTTTTGCTTCCCCGGTCCCCAACGTCTTATCTTCACGATGGACATCCAGTCCCTGTACACCTCCATCCTCCATCACGAAGGACTCAAAGCCCTCCGCTTCTTCCTTTCCCGCCGCACCAACCAGTACCCTTCCACTGACACCCTCCTTCGACTTACTGAACTGGTCCTCACCCTGAATAAATTCTCTTTCCAATCCTCCCACTTCCTCCAAACGAAAGGAGTTGCCATGGGCACCCGCATGGGCCCCAGCTATGCCTGTCTCTTCGTAGGATATGTGGAACAGTCCATCTTCCACAACTACACTGGCACCACCCCCCACCTTTTCCTCCGCTACATCGATGACTGTATCGGCGCTGCCTTGTGCTCCCACGAGGAGGTTGAACAGTTCATCAACTTTACCAACATCTTCCACCCCGACCTCAAATTCACCTGGACTGTCTCAGACTCCTCCCTCCCCTTCCTAGACCTTTCCATTTCTATCTCGGGCGACCGACTCAACACAGACATCTACTAGAAACCGACTGACTCCCACAGCTATCTGGACTACACCTCCTCCCACCCTGCCCCCTGTAAAAACGCCATCCCATATTCTCAATTCCTTCGTCTCTGCCGCATCTGTTCCCAGGAGGACCAGTTCCAATACCGTACAGCCCAGATGGCCTCCTTCTTCAAGGACCGCAGATTCCCCCCAGATGTATCTCCTCCACTTTCCGCTCCTCCGCCCTTGAGCCCCGCCCCTCCAAACGCCACCAAGACAGAACCCCACTGGTTCTCACCTACCACCGCACCAACCTCCGTATACAGCGCATCATCCGCCGTCATTTCCGCCACCTCCAAATGGACCCCACCACCAGGGATATATTTCCCTCCCCTCCCCTATCAGCATTCTGAAAAGACCACTCCCTCCATGACTCCCTCATCAGTTCCACACCCTCCACCAACCCAACCACCACTCCCGGCACCTTCCCCTGCAACCGCAGGAAATGTAAAACTTGCGCCCACACCTCCTCCCTTACTTCTCTCCTAGGCCCCAAGGGATCCTTCCATATCCGCCACAAATTCACCTGCACCTCCACACACATCATTTATTGCATCCGCTGCACCCAATGTGGCCTCCTCTATATTGGGGAGACGGGCCACCTACTTGCAGAACGCTTCAGGGAACACCTCTAGGATGCCCGGACCAACCAACCCAACCACTTCGTGGCTCAACACTTTAACTCTCCCTCCCACTCCACCGAGGACATGCAGGTCCTTGGACTCCTCCATCGGCAGAACATAACAACACGATGGTTGGAGGAAGAGCGACTCATCTTCCGCCTGGGAACCTTCCAATCACAAGGGATGAACTCAGATTTCTCCAATTTCCTCATTACCCCCACCTTTTCTCAGTCGATTCCCTCGAACTCAGCACCGCCCTCCTAACCTGCAATCTTCTTCCGGACCTCTCCGCCCCCACCGCACTCCAGCCTATCACCCTCACCTTGACCTCCTTCCACCTATCACATCTCCATCGCCCCTCCCCCAAGTCCCTCCTCCCTACCTTTTATCTTTGCATGCCTGGCACACTGTCCTCATTCCTGATGAAGGGCTCTGGCCCAAAATGTCGAATTTCCTGTTCCTTGGATGCTGCCTGACCTGCTGTGCTTTAACCAGCAACACATTTTCAGCCATGTCCCAGACTCCCCATCGCCTTCTCCAGATATCTCCTATCTCACCAAAAGGACAGACACAGCAGAAGTGGCAGCACAGTGGGATACAGTTGGAAGGAAATTGCTCTGGGAATCCTCAAAAGTGACTCCGTATCCGATGAAGTCTCATGGCTTGAGTTTATACATGGGAAAGGAAACCTCCTGCTGATTACCAGGTACCTGCCTCTCTCAACTGATGTATCAGTACTCCTCCATGCTGACCAACACTTGGAGGAAGCACTGAGGGTGGCTAGGATACTAAATGCATTCTGGGTGGGGTATTTAAATGTCCACCACCAAGAGTAGCTCAGCTGCAGCATTACTGATTGAGCTGGCCAGGTCCTAAATGATATAAAGTTTAGGCTTGTATCTACGGCAGGTCATGAAGGAACCAATAAGAGGAAATTACATACTTGATCACATCCTTACTAATCTGCCAGGTGCAGAAGTATCTGTCCATGACAGTATTGGTAAGAGTGACCACTGCATAGTCATTGTGGAGACAAAGTCCACCTTCACATTGAGAATAACCTCCATCATTTTGGGTGGCACTATCACCGTGCTAAATAACCAGCTTGAAACACATCTCGAAGCTCAAGTCTGGGTGTCCATAAGATGCTATGGGTCACCAATAGCAGCAGAATTGTACAGCCACACACCCTCATGGCCTGGCATATCCCCCTCACAACAATTCCCATCAAGCCAGAGGATCACCCTCGGTTCAATGGAGTGTGCAGGATGGCAGGAGCAGCACAAGGCAAACCTGACAATGAGGTGTCAGCCTGGTGAAGCCACCAAACAGGACAACGTGTGCACCAAACAGCATAAGCAGTAAGTGATAGACAGAGCTTAGTGATCCCACAAGCAAAGGATCAGATCTAAGCTCTGCAGTCCTTCCACTTCTAGTTGAGAAAAGCTGGGGACAATTAAACAAGTCATTGGAGGAGGAGATTCCACAAGTATCCCCATCCTTAATGATGGAATAGCCCAGCACTTCAGTGCAAAAGATAAGGTAGATGCATTCTTTAGTCAAAAGGACATCTTCGTCAAAAGTGCTGAGTGGATGGAATATCTCAGCCTCCTCCAGTGATCCTTAGCAATTCAGTTACCAGTCATCAGCCAATTTGATTCAGTCCACGCGATATCCAGAAACAGTTGGAGACACTGAATACTCCAATGGGACACATGCTGACAACATTCTGGCTATAGTACTGAAAATTTGTGCTGCAGAACTTGTCACTGCCCTAGCTAAACTATTCCAGTATCGTTACAACAACATTTCCCTGATTACATGGAAAATTACCCCAAGTATCCCCTATCCATAAAAAGCAGAACAATTCCAATCTGACCAATTACCACTCCATCAGTCTACTCTCGATCAGCAGTAAAGTGATGGAAGGTGTCAGAGCTTTCAAGCAGCACATGCTCAGATATAACCTGGTCAATAACACCCAGTTTAGGCTCCACCAGGCCCACTCAGCTCCTGATCTCATTACCTTGGTTCAAACATGGACAAAAGAGCTGAATTCCACAGGTGGGCTGAGAGTGATAGCCCTTTAAAACAAGGCTGTCTTCGACCAAGTGTGGCATCAAGGGGCCTGAGCAAAACTGGAATCAATGGGTATCGGGGCAAATACCCCGCTGGTTAGAATCATACCTGACACGTAGGAAGATGGTCATGGTTGATAAAGGCCAGTCAACCCAGCTCCAGGACAAGTCTGTAGGAGTCCCTCGGGCAGTGGCCTAGGCCCAAATATTTTCAGGGCTGCTTCATCAATGACCTTCCCTCCATTTTAAGGTCAGAAGTGGGGATGGTCGTCAATGATTGCACAATGTTCAGCAACATTAGTGGTTCCTCAGATACTGAAGCAATCCATGTCCAAACACGACCAGATCTGGACAGTATCCAGGCTGACAAGTGGCAAGTAATATTAAGGCCACACAAATGCCAGACGGTGACCATCATCACTAAAATGCAATCTAACCGCTGCCCCTTGGCATTCAATGGTGTTGCCATCACTGAATCCACAGTGGGCTGCAACGGATCAAGGCAGCTCACCACCACCCTCTCAAGGGCAACTAGGGACAGGCAATATATGCTCGCCCAGCCAGTCACACCCAGATTCAGGAAATAAATAGTACTTTCAATAAAAATAACAGAGGAACGTTACTGAGATGTCACAGAGATCGGTGCTCAGGCCCCAACTGTTCACAATACCCATTAAACATTTGATTGTGGGAATCAAATACAATATATCCCAACCTGCGACAGAACTAAAGGATGTTGGATTGTGAGTGGGTGAGGAGGTTGTAAAAAAGCTCCAAGGTGACTAAGACAAGTGGAATGAATAGGCAAATACGTGGCAGATGGAGAGCAAGGTGGGTAGAGGTGATGCTGTGTCCTTTGTTGGGAACAATAGACTGGAAGCCTATCGTTTGAAAAGGGATTGTTTGATATGTGTTGATCTACAAAGGGACGTATGCTCCTTTTTGTTGTTTCCTTCTGCCCAGCCCTCCGTGGTCCCTGCAGCTCAGTGAGGTATGAACCCAGAAGGCAATACTGGGAATGGCATTGGCATGCTGACCAGTGTATATAGACCCAGCCAGTGGGGAGCTGTAACATTGCAAAGGATTTGGATCTCCCTGTAGACCAGTCATGAGACCAGTCACTGAAAACAACATTGCAGGAACAGAAAGCAATTAGGAAGGTAAATGGGATGTTGACCTTCATGTCAGGTGGATTTGAGTCCAGGAGTAAGGGTGTCTTACTGCAACTGTACAGGGCCATAGTGAGACCCCATCTCGAACATTGTGCAGTATTGTGTGGAGTTTTGGTATCTGTACCTAATTAAGGACAAACCTGACATTGAGGGAGAGCAGTGAAGGATGACCAGACTGATCTCTGGGATGACTGGCTTGTTGTGGGAGCAGTGTTTGGGGCGACTGGGCCTGTATTCCATGAGCTTGAGGAAAATGGGTGGAGATCTCAGTGAGGTATATAAAACTCTGACAGGGCAAGATAGATTGGAAGCAGGGATGATAATTCCCCAGGCTGTGGTGTCTAAAACAAGGGGCCATGGTATTGAGATGCCAATAAATGTCTGCCCTCAGAGACTGGTGAACCTGGGGAATGCACTCGAACCTAGAGCCAAGACACTGAATATAAATAAGGATTTAGAGACAGTAAAGGGATGGTGGGAGAGCAGGAGTACAGTGTGGAAATAAAGAACAAGCCATCATTATATTGAATTGGGTAGCAAACTCGATGGACCAAAGGGACGACTGCACTTGCTAATTTATAGCTTCCCAAGGTTACTCACGTTAACGGATACCGTGGGAAAGCTCTGTAAATGCTGTCACACGCTCTCAGTTGTTAGGAAGGAGGTCTCTACAGGGTCAACTGGACTGTGTTTCCCGTTTCCTTTTTCCCGATACTGAGGCTGGGGCCGGGTGTTCTGTCTGGGTTTATTCTTTAAGACCTCGGAGCAGTTTGATACAATAGAGTGTCTTGCTTGGCCGATTCAGAGATCATTGAAACGTTTTATCACATGTCTATGTGTCTGCTGTCATAGATAATCATAGATAATCATGGATAACAAACAGCAATGGACTCAGTCTCCAGTCTGACAAGCATCCTTCCACTAAACCCTCTGCTTCCTACCCTCAAGCCAACTGTGTATCCAATTGGCCAGTTCCCCCAGCATTCCATATGATGTAACCTTCCAGAGCAGCCAGCTATGTGGAACTTTAGCAAATGCCTTATTGAAATCCATGGAGATTGCGTCTACCGCTCTGTCCTCGTCAACCTTCCTAGTCATTTCATTAAAGAACTCTAACAAATTTGGGAAGCATGATCTCCCATTCACAAGTCTATGCTGACTGCTCCGAATCAAACCCTGAGTAAGTAATGGGTGCAGACAATGATATTCTGTCCTTCATTGTAAGGTGTTTCGAGTACATAAGTAAAGCTATCTTCCTGCTGTTGCTGAGAGAGTATTTGGGGCACTCTCTACAGATTTGATCTCCTTTGTAAGGAATGATCTTCTTACCACAGACACGGATGATGGTAACATGAGGATAGAGTGAAGAAGCTGAGTGTTTAATCTGTAGAGCTGTGAGAGAAGAAGAAATGGTGAAGCTGAAACACGAGGAGTGGCAGCGGTCTTTTATTTCCAAAACAGACATTGACAGGGAGAGAAATTCCATATTTTACCCAGGATTGATTGGTTTGATTTGTTGCCACGTGTACCTCAGTACAGGGAAACGAAGCAGTGAAGACAGATCATAGGGTGGAAATAGACTTGGACAGAGTAAGGCATTCAGGTTACACTGAACAGGACGTGCACTAGACAAGATCAACATGGACAAGATCAGCATTATTTGAACTTAGAGAGTCCATTCATCAGTCTAACGTGACTTTCCTAATAGCTTATATGCCTACATTAACTCTCCCCATGTTATTGTGCAGGCGGTGTGTGAACCCGTACTGAATGTCATGTTGCTCACAATCCCCAACAGCAGCCACAATACCTTCCATCTGAAACAGGTAGACATTCCCAC
This sequence comes from Hemiscyllium ocellatum, assembly GCF_020745735.1. Lineage (NCBI taxonomy): Eukaryota > Metazoa > Chordata > Chondrichthyes > Orectolobiformes > Hemiscylliidae > Hemiscyllium > Hemiscyllium ocellatum. The sequence goes on along the minus strand of NC_083414.1, from coordinate 85,597,312 downwards.
CAGCTTCCGTCCTACACAGAGAACACCAGGCTGGCTTCTCGGAGATGGAAGGTGCCTTCTTGAGACTTCACACGAGACATGTGGCTTCCCTCCTGACCACTAGAAAACTACGTTAATTCCCACGTGTGTATTATAAGCAAAGGAGCCACCTGGAACAACGTGGAGCAGTCTGTCCTGCTCCATTTGTTCATCATGTTACAGCATCAATCTGGAGACACTGAAGACTGCCGATGCTGGAGACCAGAGTAGAGAGTCGATTGCTGGAAAAGCACAGTGGGTCAGGCAGCATTCGAGAAGCAGGAGAATCGATGTTTTGGACATAAGACATTCATCAGGAATCAGCATCAATTACCTCATTCTGCCCCGTGTAAGTGCATTGAGGTGGGAAAGGTCTCCTCCTGTTCCTGTGTAAGTGACTCAAGGGACTGACTGGCTTCTTCCTCGTCCGATTGGACAGGGCCAAGGGTCTGATTGGGTTACCCCTGGTTCCTGTATGACAGCTCGATGTACTGACAAGTGTGATGATGCTGCAGCTTTAAGAGGTTATTTTAGTCCTGGTTTATTTTAAGAGAGAGATTGAACAATCGTTACCAAGCTGGCTAGTTAAGACCACTTGAGTAAACAGCTAGGGAGGACTTGGATTTATTTTAATGCAGTGAATGGGTGTGGCCAGCTCTCGCAGATTAGGATCTCTGGGTTTTGGTTTCTCAGTAACATCAAAAACTATACGGGTCTCCACAGAGTTGGAAGTTTCAGGGAATGTCTCCTGGTTGCTACTCTCTGAATTTTCTCTTGATGCTGTTTACTATTCCTGCATTTTCCTTTTTGCCAGGGGCTGTGTTTATGGGAATTTCCTATGTTGGACTAGTTTATTAGTAATAGCTCCTAGATCTATTATTTTGTAAAGTTGCCCAATAGAATTATTTTATTCTAAATTCCTCTTTCTTTGGTTGTATTTCATCTTTCGTGTTTAAATAAATGGTATTTTGTTTCACACCAAGTTGTTTGACCAGTCACATTGCATCTGGAACAGACACTTTACATTTCCTTTAAGTAAGAAAACATTAGAGTCTCGGCTACTGCCTTCAAATATTTTCGAGGGGCTCTGGTGTGGCCCATCACACTAGAATCCTTCTCTTCCTGAGTAATAGGTTGGAGGCACTGAATGGGCTGCCCCTGTTCTTCTCCAACAGTGTCAATGGGCTGATCGGCTTCCTCATATTCCTGTGAAAACAGCGTGAGGTGCGGAATGAACTCTTGTTATACTGTGGCAATGTGCAATGTCCGGCAGTGCTGTTACATGAATGTTACTGACCCTTTAACAGAACAAGTCTGAGGTGGCATTGAATGTCAGGATTTCTCTTCTCAAGAGTGTTCGGGGAGCTCGATGACTGAACGTATTTGAAGAGGAGTTAGATGAACATTGACCTGTCAGTGAGTTGAGGGCGATGAAGAATTGGGTATGAAAGAGGATTTGAGACCAAGAGCAGATCAGTCATGATCTTAGTGGAGGACAAGGCAGGCTTGGGGAGTGAACGACCTGTCCCTGTGTCTGATGTTCTCACATTCTGTTATTGGAAAGTTAGTGGGTGTTATTTTCATGGATGTTCTGGTATTGAATGTTGCCGTCAGGGAGACCAGAGGATTTTGTGAGCCATCGCTGGGTGAGGTATGGGGGCTGTATTCATAGTGAATTTGGGTCTACAACATGACCAACAAATGGAGCACAAGTTTCAGAGAGGGGAAGCTCAGTAAAGAGAGATGAGGGGCCTCTTTCATACCCAGCCTGGGTTTTCCAATTACATTTCCCAAATCACCTCAAAGCGTGTGGGACAGTCTTGAAGGGCCGAATGATCTCCTCTGTTTCTGTGCAACAGGTAATAGGAGTAAGTGACCTCTAACTGCTCCTGTCTAGTAGGTTTGAAGGGCTGGATGGAACACAGGAACATGGGATTGAGGGACAGGAGCGGGTCATTAAACACTTTGACACTTCGCCGCCAGGCACTAAGATTGTGGCTGATCAGGTTGTGGACTCAGCCCCACTTTCCTGTCTCCACCCCATTATGCATGACTCAGTTCTCTGTCAAATATTTACCTAATGCAGCTTTCAATCAATGTGAACATAGAGGCACAATAAACTTCCAGTGAAGAGAATTCTGATTTGAAAGGTCCTTTCAGAATTTTTTGTCATCCCTCTTATAGAATCAGAGTCACACAGAATAAAAACAGACCCGTTAATCCAATCTGTTCACCCCAATCAGATACCTAATCTGATCCAGTCCCATTTGCCACCAATATCCCTCCTCTTTCTGATACTTTTTAAATGTGCCTTCACCACGTCCTCTGACAGCACTTTCTGTACACACATCACTCTCTGTGTGAAACATTTACCGTCAGGTCTTTTCTAAATTAATTGCCCTCTCCCCTTCAGCCTATGCTCTCTTGTTCTGGACTCCTCTGTCTTCTGTAAACTTACTAACAGAGTGGCTGTTCAGAATATCCATGCCCCTGATGGTTTTATAAACCTCTATAATGTCACTCCTCAGCCTCTGACACTCCAGGAGAAAACACCTCAACCAAATCAACCTCTCCCTAAAGCTCAAACCTCCAGTCCTGGAACATCCGTGTTAGTCATTTCTACAGAAAGCCGAGTTGCACGCAGTATTCCTAAAGTGGCCTCACCAACATCCTGTACAGATACAACATGCCACCACAACTCCTATACTCAATGCTCTGACTGATTAAGGCAAATGTGCAAAATGTGTTCTGTACCGCACTGTCTGCATTCGACTCCACTTTCAAGGAACAATGTACCTGCAGCCCTATGTCCATTTGTTTCACAACACTCCCCAGGACCTTACCATTAAGTGTATAATTTCTGCCCTGATTTGCCTTCCCAAAATGCAAAACCTCGTCTTTATCTAAATTAAACTTCATCTGTCACTCCTTGCCCCTTTGTCCCATCTATTTGTGGTCTTGTTGTACCCTGAGATAATCTACTACACCACCATTCTGATGTCGTCTGTAAACTTACTAACTATGGCCCCAATGTTCAAATCTAAATCCTTTATAAAAATGATGAAATGCAGTGAACTCAGTCCTGATTCTTACAGCACACTGCTGCTCACAAGCCTCCAGTCTGAAAAATACCCCTCTTCCTTCAAGCCAATTGTGACGAGCTTCCTCTCTATCCCATGTGACCGAACCTTACTAATCTGCCTACCAATCAGAATGAAATACTAGCTATGAAGAGAGGCTGAGTAGTTTAGGTTTATTTTCAGTAGTAAAAAGAAGATTGGGGGAGGGAAACTTATTGAGGTTTGCAAAATCATGAATGTTAAAGATAGGGTGGACAGAGACAAGCGTTTTCCCAGGGTGCAGGATTCAATAACGAGAGGTCGTGCTTTCAAAGTGAGAGGTGGAATGTTTAAGGGGGATACACACGGTAAGTACTTCACACAGAGGGCGGTGGGCGTTTGGAATGCGTTGCTAGCAGAGGTGGTAGAGGCAGGCACGACAGATTCATTTAAGGTGCGTCTAGACAGATGCATGAGTAGGTGGGGAGCAGAGGAGTAGGTTGGGAGCAGAGGGATATGACCGACAGATTTAAACAGTACATTTGGATCGGCTCAGGCTTGGAGGGCGAAGGGCCTGTTCCTGGGCTGTAAATTTTCTTTGTTCTTTGTTATTTAAATGAACACCTTGCTGAAGTCCATATAGACAATGTCAACCAAATTGCCTTCATCAATCTTCTTTGTCATCTCTTCAATAAACTCAACCAAATTAATGAGACATGATTTCCAATGCAGAAAGCCACGTTGTCTACCCTGATCAGCCCTTACCTTCCCAAATGTATGTAAATGCTATCCCCCAGAATCTCCTCCAACTCACCCACCACCGACATCAGGCTCACTGGTCTAGAGTTCCCCAGCTTTTTGGGTCACTGTTTCCTTTCTAGTCCCACTGCTCCACTGCTCACAACAAATGTTAAATGTTACCAGGTCGGTGATATAGCCGATGATATCGGTCTCAGACTGGGTCAGGGTCAGTTTTAGGAACAAGTCAGGCTAGTTTCTTTAATCTGCTCAAATAACACATTTATGATCCAGAGCAATGTTACTCAAACTATGATGGAAAGATGAATGGCAAACTATTTTTGTATTACAAATATATAATCAATATTTCCCTTTCTATAACACACACACACACACACACACACCCTCTGCAATTGTAACTTGAAAGAACTTTGTCCAGATATTATCCCATGTACATTGTCCAAACGATGTCTCCATCACATTCCCTGTCCCATGTCGGTGCATCATTGCTGCTGTCATACACAGAGGCATACCCTGAGCAGGAAATGGTCTTGGTCGATTTGAAGATATGTTTTTATGTTCCTGCTTCACTAAAAAATAAAAATGTCTAATTTATTCAGAATACGTGTGTTAAAATGAATGCAGTTTTTAAAAGAAATACAGAAATTGCTGGAAAAGCTCGACAGGTCTGTCAGCATCCAGATGCCTTTTACATGCTGTAGTTGTACCAGCCTGCACCACTTCCTCTGGCAGCTCATTCCATACGCACACCACCCTCTGTGTGAAAAGGTGCCCGTTAGGCCTCATCAAGACCTTTTCCCTCTCACTTTCCACCAATGCCATCGAGTTTTGGACGCCCCTAACCCGGGGAAAAACCCGGATGACTCAACCTATCCATGACCATTCTGATTTTATAAACCTTTACTGCTGCGAAATGTGACTCCAATCAACACGAATGGATGTACTTTCAGTCATCCTGGGCCTAAATTCTGAAATGCAACACTGACACCTTTTCCTTCTCCATCAAGTCACATTTCTAAAACCAGTTTAATCAGTTTGTTCAGATATATTAGGAGACACTTCTGTGGGATTTACACATCGACCTTTGTGCCCGAAGATAGGGACACGAGCATCACTTGGCAATACTCATAAAGCTGTAACATTATTCTCCTGTGTGTTTGTCCATCAGCCTGTCTTGACATGCTGTGACATACCTCTGCAACAGGCAGGACTTCAATCCAGGCCTTCTCGTCGAGAGCTAGGAACACTACCACTCAAGTTCATGAATTGGAATCAAATCCAGAGCTCTGGCTCAGAGACACGGACACTGCCCACTATACTACCATACCCAGATTTTGGGTCATATTTTAGTGCCCGCTTTCACTCAGTGTGGATTGATTATAATCAGGTTACTATTACTGAATTACAAAAAACACTTCGTATTATTAAACAAATGCAAGATATTTGTCTCAACTGTAGGATATTGAGTGTACTTGCTGAATATTGAAATTAACTATGAACATCTTTAATCGCTATTATCTGTAGTCTGCAATATTAGGGAAAGAAATCCTGCAGAAACACTCTGCCCAATGAAGGGTCTCAAATAGACATTTATTACTGAACACCAGAGGCGAAGGAAGAGCTTACTTTCTGACCCCAAAACACCGATCAATCTTACCCACCTCTAACATGTGTCTGCCCTCTTCCTAAAACCATGAAATGATACCAGGCCGCTGATGACTGTCCAGCCTCTCCTCCTCACTGACTGTGTCTGCAATCCGTCCCTCCTCCCTCTAACCACACAAGGCAACCCAAGGTCAGGGTCTTCGTGAAACTCAAGGCCGGAGTGTGCAGGCCTACTGGAGAGGGGTGGGGATTTTAAAATTAAACGGGGGAGGGGGAGGTGGCAATCATATCACACACTGGGCTGAGGGGTGGCAGATGGAGGATAGTCTGGATTAATGCCAGGCATTGGATTTGGTAAATCAAATAAACACAGGACCTAGACAATTAAAAGTAGGGTCTTTTGGTGGTGTTGTAGTACAGAAAACAAGGCTGTCAGGTTTAATTCTTTAAAATTTGCATCTGATACAGAAAATGGCTAAGAAGGTGTTTAACACACTTGTCTTCATAGGTCAGAACTTTGAGTATCGGAATTGGGACGTCGTGTTGTGGCTGTACAGGACATTGGTGAGACCTCTCCTGGAATACTGTGTCCAGTCTGGTCATCCTGCCCGCTCATTCCATAGGCACACCACCCTCTGGGTGAAACAGCTGCCCCTTAGGTCACTTTTAAATGTTACCCTCTCACCTTAAGCCTATGTCCTCTAGTTTTGGACTCCCCCGTACCCTTAGCTGGAGAGGGTTCAGAAGAGTTTAACCTGGATGTTGCTGGAAATGGAGGGATTGAGCTATAAGGAGAGGCTGAATAGGCTGGGACTTTTTTCACTGGAGAGTATGAGATGGAGGGGTAACTTTACAGAGGTTTATAAAATGATGAGAGGTACAGATAAGCTGTAGGGCTGATGTCGTTTCCTGAGAGTTGGGTATTCAAAACTGAGGGATATTTTGAGGCATGAGGAAAAAGATTTACAAAAGTCAGGAGAGGTAATTATTTTAGACAGAAACTGGCTTGTGTGTGGAATTAACTTCCAGAGGAACTGGTGAAAATAGGGACAGCTACAATTTTTAAAGGACATTTAGATCAGTACATGGATAAGACATCAGTTTGGATTGTGCTGTGAGCAGCTGCCCTCTCCCTCTCCCTCCCTCTCTCTGAATGAATCCCTGTTGGTTTTCACTCTCTGCCAATGCCTGTGCAGTGGCGTGTGGAGGCCAGCAGAGGGAGGCATTGCATACTTTCAGCACCACAGAGACAGCCAGACCTGCCCCACACAGAGACACACACATACACACATAGCAATTGTTAGGACACGGCGTGAAGCTCATCTGGTAATTTAAACTAAACATAAAGAAATGCTCAATTTACCTTGTAAACTGTTGAAATATGAGTGATAGAGAACTCCCAAATTCCAGTGTTTAAACAAAAAATATCAATGTAGTTTTTTAACTCTGAAAGTGAACATTTTACATCAACTATTCACAACTCTGGGACCCTCTTTCTCCGAACTGCTTATTACCCTACTCCAACTCTACAGCAATATACCGTTTCAATGAGACACTTATTAAAATTACATAAACGTAATTTCAAAACCACACGACAGCTGTTGTTTCAGCTGACCTCACACCAATCTCCCTTTTTCCCATCTTTCCTGGGAAGACTGACTCATGTTACCGGATGCTATCGAAGTGTTTACATTTCAGCATTCTGAAACCTGGGAACACATCCTTCCATGAAACTGTCTCTCAGTCTCTCCCTCTCTGTCTATAACCCAAACCCCTCCCATGTGGTGATATTTAAACTGATTCCCCCACCATCTCTCTCTGGCAGTGATGTTCACACCCTCTGCACCTCCTTGTCATGGCACAATGGAGATATGGAGCTGGAAATGGGTGGGAGCTGCACATCCTGTCACTTCCAGCATGGGCTGCAAGTTTCCCCACACTGGGCAGGGATCTAACGCAGTGTTACTGAGCAATGCACTGGGGTGGTGTACACAGTCCTAAATGCTGGGAGGGTAACTGCTCCTGGGTTACAGATCAATGCACTGGGGTGGTGTACACTGTCCTACATGCTGGGAGGGTAACTGCTCCTGGGTTACAGATCAATGCACGGGGGTGGGGTACACAGCCCTACATGCTGGGAGGGTAACTGCTCCTGGGTTACAGATCAATGCACGGGGGTGGGGTACACAGTCCTACATGCTGGGAGGGTAACTGCTCCTGGGTTACAGATCAATGCACTGGGGTGGGGTACACAGCCCTACATGCTGGGAGGGTAACTGTTCCTGGGTTACAGATTAATTCACGGGTGATCACTGCACAGGTCTCTGTGCTGGTCAGACTGTCTGGTTGAGATTTATAGATAATGCAATGATGTGGTTAGTGCAGCTCCCCGTGCTGGATGGATCTGTAGCCTGTGCACAGTACATCATGGTGGTGGAGTGGGTCGGGGGGAAAGGTGATGCACAGGTCACGAAACTCCACGGAACATTCTGACCCTGACATTCTATAACTGACATTCCCCGGAACGTTCTGTCCCCGACCTTCTATAACTGACATTCCCCGGAACGTTCTGTCCCGGACATTCTGGAACTGACATTCCCCGGAACGTTCTGTCCCCGACATTCTATAACCGACACTCCCCGGAACGTTCTGTCCCTGACATTCTATAACCGACATTCCCCGGAACGTTCTGTCCCGGACATTCTGTAACTGACATTCCCCGGAACGTTCTGTCCGTGACATTCTGTAACTGACATTCCCCGGAACGTTCTGTCCCTGACATTCTATAACTGACATTCCCCGGAACGTTCTGTCCCTGACGTTGTTTGTTTGTGAACGGCCGGACGTCAGTGAATTGAACAAACGATAAGATCCCGAGGGAAGAGATCCCGTTCCAGGGAGAAGGAGACACTGTTCCGAAGGCCCCTCAGGCAGTTAAAGGGGTGAATACGTTTTCCCTGCGTTTACATTTCTTCATGACACAGGATCGACCACAATTTAGACCAAAATACAGAAATTCCCAAACTCCGGTTGTCTTCAGGAAACTGGGAGAGAATCCTTCAGGACAGCAACGTTCCCACCCTCCGTATTAGGAACTGGGAAGGAGTGACCTGTGTCTGCTCTCGAGTGATCGAGTGTGGGGGATTGTTCTAGAAACCATCTGTCCTTATGGATGTGTCTCTGTGTGTTTGGGGAGGAAGGGTTTCTTGTGGTTTATGTCACATTTTTGTCAGTAATTCCGACCTTCCCATTTGTTATTCCAGCTCCAATTATTTTAATAAATCCCTGAATACAGGGACACATTTGAAAATCTCACTGGGTCCTCAATCACACGGGTCCCTTTGCCTTCAGGCTGATGGATAATGGGTTTGTTTTCCTTCCTCACAGTTAACGTAGTGACCATCTACGTCCTGCTTTATAAAGATTGTGGATTGTCTCCATGTGTCAGACGTTACCTGGGGGCCATGGCAGCGGCGGATCTCCTGGTCATTATTCTCGACCTGATCCTGAGACACATTCCCATTGTTTATCAGGAACAGTTTTATTTCCTGGTGTTCTCCGTCCCCGTGTGTAATATCCACGCCGTCCTGCTTTATGCAGCCTCTGACTGCTCTGTCTGGTTCACCGTCACTTTCACCTTTGATCGGTTTGTGGCCATTTGTTGCCAGAAGCTGAAAAGTAAATATTGCAGTGAGAAAACGGCGGCTGTGGTTCTGGGAGCAGTGACTGTGCTGAGCTGTTTAAAGAACATTTCCTGGTATTTTATGCTCACGGCTCGGTATCGGATGTGGAACGCCCCCTGGTTTTGTGATGTAACAGACGCTGTTCGAATCTCCAGTGTCTGGGTCACAATCGAGTTCCTCCACCACATTCTAACCCCGGGTGTCCCATTTCTCCTGATTCTGCTGCTCAATGTTCTCACCGTCAGACACATTTTAGTGACCAGCAGAGCCCGCAGGAGACTCCGCGCTCACACCAATGGGGACGCTCAGTCTGACACAGAAATGAGAAACCGAAAAAAATCCATCATTTTACTGTTTGTGATCTCGGCCAATTTCATCCTGTTATGGTCAACGTTAATGCTGTATTCTATATGGTTCCGGATGTATTATACTGGGTATCAGTCTGTGTTTCTCTATCCCTTTGTACAGGAATTGGGCTTCATGCTGCAGCTCCTCAGTTGCTGCACAAACACCGCGATTTATGCCGTGACCCAGACTAAGTTCAGGCAGCAGCTGAAGAATGTGCTGAAATATCCCTTCACCCAAATCCATCCATCCATCAAATTCCCTCATTAATCACACCATCCGGGATTTTCTCATTTCAGTTCAGTGTTTCAGCGATGGAGCAGCCTGTCGCTATGGTAACAGACTGAGGGGAGCGCTGGTTTGTCCATCCTTATTCCACAGGGGGGTTACAGGTTTCAATGTTTCTCACAACTCAGGGGCCAGTGAGAAAAGGCACCATCCCACTGACTGTATCCATCACTTCCATTTTATAACCAATAAAAATGTGGATTAAAGCGTGCCGAGCAGCAGAGTGACCGATGTTGTTGTGTGTCTCTGTGTTGGAGAAGCTGAGCTGGAGAGAGACAGACTCAGCCCCGAGTCCTGGTCCTCAGGGAAGGGGAGGGCACCGTGCCCTGAGGTCAGGAGCTGGGTTGAACTCCCTCTGTCTCCCCAACTCCAACCTGGCCTCCCCATTACCTCTCCCCTACTCTTTCTCCTGAATTCTCTCTCTCTCTCTTTCAGCACACACTCTCTTTCTCAAACCTCACCTCATCCCACTCTCTCTCTCTCACACACACGCACACACACACACTCTCCAACCCCGGTTTCTCCACCTGCCTCCACTTTCCCTCTCCCCCTCTTTCTCGCTCATGCCCACGCAGTCTCCCTCCCACAATTCCATCTCTACCCAATTTTCCCCACCCCCCCACAAGGACCAGGGAGACAGAATATATCAGAAAGATAGGGAGGGAGGGACAGGAGGGACAGGGATTCAGAGGGAAAGAGAGGGAGGTGGGAAGAGAGAGAAACCGAGGGAGGTGGAGAGGGAGAAGGGCGAGAGAGAGGCGAGAGAGAGAGGCGAGAGAGAGAGGCGAGAGAGAGAGGCGAGAGAGAGAGGCGCGAGAGAGAGAGAGAGGCGCGAGAGAGAGAGGTGCGAGAGAGAGAGAGAGAGGCGCGAGAGAGAGAGAGAGGCGCGACAGAGAGAGAGAGGCGCGAGAGAGAGAGGCGCGCGAGAGAGAGAGGCACGCGAGAGAGAGAGGCGCAAGAGAGAGAGAGAGAGAGAAAAGGAAGGAGATAATGAGAAAGAGGGGCGAGAGAGAGAGTGAGACTGAGAGAGGGGCCAGGGGGCAGGAGAGAGAAAGAGACAGAGGGACGACGAGAGAGAGAAAGGGGGCAAGAGAGATGGGGGAGGCGAGAGAGAGAAAGAAAAAGACAGGGCAGAGAGAGAGGGGGGTGTTGGGAGATGGTGGCAAGAGAACGCGGGATGGCTAGAGAGAGATAGAGGAGGGAAGAGACAGAGATAGAGGTGCGACGGGCGAGAGAGAGAGAGAAAGAGAGACAGAGACAGACCGACAGACAGACAGACAGAGAGATGGTGAGAGAGAGTAAAGGCACAAAGGAGAGATGGGTGTGTGAGAGGGCAAGAGAGAGAGGGAGGGGGAGAGAGATAGAGGGGCAAGGGAGAGGGGGGATGAGAGGGGGGCGCTAGAGAGAGGGATGGGGTGAAAGAGAGAGGAAGGGTCGAGAGAGAAAGGAGGCGAGAGAGAGAGAGGGAGGGGCGAGAGAAAGAGGGAGGTGGACGAGAGAGAGAGGGGGGGCGAGAGAGCGAGGGGGCGAGAGAGGGAGGGAGGGGGACGAGAGAGGGAGGGGTGCGTGAGAGAGAGAGGGAGGGGTGTGTGAAAGAGAGGGGGATGGGGCGAGAGATAGAGGGAGGGTCCAGAGAGAAAGGGGGTGAGAGAGAGAGGGAGGGGGCGAGAGAAAGAAAGGGGGCGAGAGAGAGGGAAGGGTGGACGAGAAGGGGGGGCGAGAGAGAGAGAGAGAGAGAGAGAGAGGGAGGGAGGAGGCTCGAGAGAGAGAGAGAGAGAGAGAGAGAGAGAGGGGGTGAGAGAGAGAGAGGCAGGGGGCGAGAGAGAGGGAGGGGGCGAGAGAGAGAGGGGGGGACGAGAGAGAGAGGGAGGGACGGGGACGAGAGACAGAATGGGAGGGCAGGCGAGATAGAGAAAGGGAGGTGAAGGAGACAGAGAGGGAGTGAGAAAAGGAGAGGGGGGTGAGAGAAAGAGACAGAGGTGAGCAAAAGAGTGTGGGGGCGAGAGAGAGAGAGAGGGAGGGAGGGAGATGAGACAGAGGGAGGTATCGAGAGACAGAGGGAGGTATCGAGAGAGGGAGGGAGGGGGTGACAGAGATGGAGGGGGGCGAGAGAGAGGGGTGGGGATGAGAGAGAGAGGAGGGGGACGAGAGAGATGGAGGAAGGGGGTGAGAGAGAGAGAGAATGAGGCGGAGGTAGAGAGAGGGGAGAGAGGGATGGGGAGTGAGAGAGAGAGTGAGGGGTTGAGAGAGAGAGGGGGCGAGAGAGGGTGGGGGCGAGAGGGGGGACGGGAGAGGGAGGGGGCGAGAGAAATAGAGAGGGGGGCGAGAGAGTGAGAGATGGGGGGCTAGAGCCAGAGAGGGTAGGCGCAAGAGACAGAGGGAGGCGGACGAGAGAGGGAGGGGTGCGTGAGAGAGAGTGGGAGGGGTGCGTGAGAAAAAGAGGGATGGGGCGAGAGATAGAGGGAGGGTCGAGAGAGAAAGGAGGTGAGAGAGAGGGAGGGAGGGGACGGGCGAGAGAGAGAGAGAGAGAGGCAGGGCGCGAGAGAGAGGGAGGGGGGCGAGAGAGGGAGAGGACGAAAGAGAGAGAGAGGGAGGGGGCGAAAGAGAGGGAGAGGGAGTGGGCGAAAGTGAGGGAGAGGGAGGGGGCGAAAGAGACGGAGAGGGAGGGGGCGAGAGAGAGAGGGAGGGCGGTGAGATAGAGAGAGGGAGGGCGGTGAGATAGAGAGAGGGAGGGAGTAAGAGAGAGAGAGATGGCAGGGGCAAGTGTGAGAGAGAGGGAGGGGTCAGGCGAGAGAGAGAGGGACGGGGCGAGAGAGAGAGAGGGAGGGAGGGGCGAGAGAGAGAGAGGGAGGGGGCGAGAGAGAGAGGAAGGGGGCGAGAGAGAGGGGGTTACGAGAGAGAGGGGGGCCGAGAGAGAGAGAGTGAGGGGGTGAGAGAGAGAGTGAGGGGGTGAGAGAGAGAGGGAGGGGGGAGAGAGAGAGGGAGGGGGTGAGAGAGAGAGGTAGGGGGTGAGAGAGATGTGTGTGTGAAAGAGAGGGAGGGGGCAAGAGAGTGAGGGACGATGCGAGAGAGAGAGATGGCGGGGGCGAGAGAGAGAGAGGAAGGGGGTGAGAGAGAGAGAGGGAGGGGACGAGAGGGAGGGAGGTGGGCAAGTGAGAGAGGGAGGTGGCGGGTGAGAGAGAGTGGGGACGACTGAGGGAGGGAGGGCGAGAGAAATAGAGAGTTGCGCGAGAAAGAGTAGGAGGGGCGAGAGAGAGAGGGGAAGGGAGGGGCGAGAGAGAGAGGGAGTCGGCAAGAGAGAGAGGGAGGGGGCGAGAGAGAGAGGAAGGGGGTGAGAGAGAGAGAGGGAGGTGGGCAAGTGAGAGAGGGAGGGGGCGGGTGAGAGAGGGTCGGGACGAGTGAGGGAGGGAGGGCGAGAGAAAGAAAGAGAGGGGTGGCGAGAGAAATAGAGGGGTGCGTGAGGAAGAGGGGGAGGGGCGAGAGAGAGAGAGGGAGGGGGCGAGAGAGAGGGAGGGGGCGAGAGAGAGGGAGATAGGGGGTGAGAGAGATGTGTGTGTGTGAAAGAGAGGGGGGCAAGAGAGTGAGGGACGATGCGAGAGAGAGAGATGGCGGGGGCGAGAGAGAGAGGGAGGGTGTGAGAGAGAGAAAGGGGGTGAGAGAGAGAGAGGAAGGGGGTGAGAGAGAGAGAGGGAGGGGACGAGAGAGAGGGAGGTGGGCAAGTGAGAGAGGGAGGGGGGCGGGTGAGGGAGGGAGGGCGAGAGAAAGAGAGGGGCGAGAGAAATAGAGGGGTGCGTGAGAAAGAGAGGGAGGGGCGAGAGAGAGACAGGGAGGTGGCGAGAGAGAGGGAGGTGGCGAGAGAGAGGGAGGTGGCGAGAGACAGAGGGAGGGGTGCGAGGGAGAGTGGGAGGGCAGTGTGAGAGAGTGGCGGGGAGCAAGAGAGAGTGGCGGGGGAGCGAGAGAGGGGGCGAGATTGACATGGAGGGAGCGAGAAAGAGGGAGTGAGGAGGGAGAGGGGGGATGAGAGAGAGGGAGGGGTCGAGAGAGAGAGGGGGAGGGGGCGAGAGAGAGAGAGGGAGGGGAGAAGAGAGAGAGGGAAGCACGACCGATACTGTGTGGGCGGGGTCGAGAGAGAGGGAGGGAGGGACGTGCGAGAGGGAAGAGGGGGCCGAGGGAGACTGAGTGGGAAGGGGCGAGAGAGAAAAGGAGGGTGCGGGCGAGAGAGAGAATGGGGGGCGGGCGAGAGAGAGAGGGAAGGTGCGAGAGAGAGAGGGAGGGGACAGACGAGAGAGAGAGAGAGGGAGGTGGACGAGAGAGAGAGGGAGGGGGACGAGAGAGGGAGGTGGCATGAGAGATAGGGAGGGCGATAGAGAGAGAGGGAGGGGGCAAGAGAAAGAGAGAGGGACGAGAGAGAGAGGGAGGGTGCGAGAGAGAGAGGGGTGGAAAGAGAGTTAGGGGTGTTGAGATAGAGGGAGGGGGCGGGTTAGAGAGAGTGAGGGAGGGGCCGTGAGAGAGAGAGGGAGGAGGCGAGAGAGAGAGAGGGGGAGAGAGAGAGGGAGGGGGAGAGAGAGAGAGAGGGAGGAGGCGAGAGAGAGATGGAAGTGGTGGGAGAGAGGGAAGGGGCAAGAGAGATGGTGGTGTGTGAGAGAGGGAGGGCGGTGGGCTAGAGAGAGAGAGTGAGGGGGTGAGAGAGAGGGAGGGGCGAGAGGGAGAGGGAGGGGGAAAGAGAGAGAGGGAGTGGGGGAGAGGGAGAGGAATGGGATGAGAGTAAGAGAGGGAGGGGGCGAGAGAAAGAGAGGGAGGGGGCGAGAGAGAGTGAGAGGGTGCAAGAGAGAGGGAGGGGACAGGCGAGACAGAGAGCGAGGGAGGAGGCGAGAGAGAGAGAGGGAGGGAGGGGCGAGAGAGAGGGAGGGGGCGAGAGGGAGGGGACAAGAGAGAGAGGGGGGTACGAGAGAGAGAGGGGGGCCGAGAGCGAGAGAGGGAGGGGTGAGTGAGAGAGAGGGAGGGGGGCGAGTGAGAGAGGGAGGAGATCAAGAGAGAGAGGGAGGGAGGGGGCGAGAGAGAGAGGGAGGGGGCGAGAGAGAGTGAGAGGGTGCAAGAGAGAGAGGGAGGGTACAGGCGAGAGAGAGAGGGAGGGAGGGGGCGAGAGAGAGAGAGGGAGGGAGAGGCGAGAGAGAGGGAGGGGGCGAGAGGGAGGGGACAAGAGAGAGAGGGGGGGCCGAGAGCGAGAGAGGGAGGGGGTGAGTGAGAGAGAGG